>NC_056597.1:34845353-34904564 GCF_018340385.1 Cyprinus carpio
AGTAGTGTTTGTTGCTATAAGCAAACAGCATTGATTGCTTTTCTTGTTCAAAAACATCATTTGGCAATGGAGAGGAAAGGTAAATACATAGCAATTTTTATTGTAAAATGAGAGGATTCTTGCATTGAAGAAGTGATTTGTGCTCAAAGACTTGACGTGCCAGAAATATCTAATAGGGACAAAGGCCTCTACCGATCCTGCAGCTACGTTGAATATAAATAGCCAAAATGAAACTGGTGAAAACGCTAAGGACAATAAAACACAAAATATAATTATTTACATGGAAAGCCACATTCCAGCGTTCAGCAAGCACATTCACCTGACACGTGTAGGGACGGGCCAGGAGTCGGTTGGGAAGTGACCTATGTGTAAAGGAACTGAAACAATACCAGATGGAAACAGATGTTTAAATCAAACCAGATGAGCGGATTATCTTGTGTCTCTTCTACATTGAAGACAATTATCAGGAGGAGCTGCGATTCGAAGGCCACATTCAGAATCCAAAAACGCTGGGCTTACCTGTAGTAGTAGGGACTACTACGTAGTCAGGTGTGTGAAAGCTGAACTGTCAGTATATACTCCGAGCGAAAAAAAAAACGAATTGTAAACGGAACTGAAACCACACATACCAGATGGAAAATGGAAACAGTTGTTAAAATTAGACTCAGATACTGAATACAAATCCATTACCTTGTAACTGGTTACCGAGTTGATTTGCGCCCGAGCCTTCTGTTCAGGTCTCGTTTTGTACATTAAGTAACCTCTTTTGTCGGTATGTAGATTTACCGTTTCCCAGTTTGTTTCAGTTTCAGTGTGTGTCCGGTCTTGTCTAATGTGTTTATGATTGTGTTTTGTCTCTGTAACCTGGTCCGAGGACTTAATCTTTGGCAATTTTATAGAGGAGCTTGTTGCTTGTACCAGTCATTGCTGGTGGTTGATTACCACAACCAATTCATGGACAACTGTGTCATCTCATGAAGACACTGACTTATGGAATCAGTCCGCGGTGGAGCAACAAGTTCCAGCCCCACACTCCCCTATCACTGATGGAAGCGGATCTATTAAATGAGGTTAGGAGTTCTTCAAATGTTAACATTACCGAAACAACAACATCTAGAAAAATGTAAATCAGACTCCAAATGCTGTGGTTCTTTATGAAGACAACTATTTATAGAGGATCATGTTTCACAAAATTAGCAGTCATATCAAATCTTGAGCAGACCACCAGAGCACTGGGGCACAGATTCAAAAGAATAAAATTCTGTATTCTGATCAAATTGTGTCATCTTTCTTTCTGTTCTCTCGCCCCCCTGCTTTAGGTTGGATGTCCGTTGGTTTGAGATTTGTACTTAATTGTGCATACTCAGTTCGGGGAGGGAGTTGATATGAATGTATCTTCTGAGGAGAACTGTCACATGGTCTGTCAGAAATATGCTGTGTTGCCTTTTCTTTTTTTTTTTACTTTACATAACGTCATTGCCCCTCCGTGCATTAACCTGCATATTAAATATGCTTTGTTTACATTGCTTCTGCTTAACACCGTGTCCACTAATCGGAGTAAATGCTCAGTACAGAAAATATAAAGTAGTAATTTCTACCTAAATCTGTGCAGAAGAAAAGTGAAATAATTGTTTGTGTATATATCACACAATCATGAAACCTTGTGGCATTAGAAAAAATTATAGATTACAAATGGTTGATTATTGACCAGCAGTGTAATTTGATTTCTAATATCAATTTCTACAGTAAGACGCTAACGAAAATAAACTTTCTTCTACGTTCAAAACAATAAAGAACAAACAAAAAAAAAAAAAGGTCACTGCCATTAGATCGACTTAACACGTACCAGCTTCTCCCATATGGACCCGTAAGGGTGTTTTTCTTTTGTATACCTAGTGGATCATACGGTAAACCTATATGTGCTGCTCTAGTTTCTCGTCCCCACTGTACTAAGAGTATTAAATAGATTTTGGGGGAGGATAGCACTTTAAATAATCCTGTGAATGCAACCAGTGAAGCTTGACCAGAATTCAATCTAATTTAGAATTGTGAATCGAATCGTTGTGCAATTTGCAAAAAACTCTTTCTTGAATTGAATTAAAAGCCTAGCATTGTGAATCGTTCTGATTTGCTGTCCACCAACAAGATTCACCAGTCCTATAATCTAGAATATTCTCACCTGTTAGAAGTAGAACTAAGTAGATAGATATTGCGAGAAGTAGACTAGTTGTTAAACCGAACCTCAACAACAAATGTGGACAATAGAAATTCAGCCTTCTAAGTCTGATTTTACATCTTGTTCAGCTTGACAGACCATTCTTATGAAGAGTTTTCCTTGAAAGCCACATTCGCAGACTGCAGCCACACATTCACACTGTAGTTCGTGGGAACTGGTAAGATTGTTGTTGTTGAAGTGATTACCGTGTGTAAAGGGAGCCTGAAACAATCCTCGGGTTTCTATGCAAACAGACTGAGTAAATAACTAGACTCCTACATGATGAACTGACGTGCTCTGCTTCACCATGAACTGAAAATCAGCCAAGCAGGAATTTTACTTTTTAAGAATAAGCCACATTCAGTACCTAGAAGTGTGGAATTCCTCAACTGTAGAAGTTTTGACCAACTAGATTGAAACTACTGTGTGCTGCTGCACAAGAAAAATCATTGAATGATTTATTTTAAACATAGTCACATTTAGTCTAGAATGGGTAGTTTGTAACGATTCACGCACTCATTTTCCTCGACTGCTCGATTACAAACCCTGAAGATGCACTCGGTTGCATCCCCGTTTCTGGCACATGGATTTTTAATTGGTGATTGTCGATTTCAGGACAGATAAGAAATTTTTTAATAAACTGCTAAGGAATTTGAAGGAATCACGATTTTAGGTGTGTAAAAATTTCATCTCATATGTGGAGAGGGGGTTACAAATACAATAAAATTTCCTCAAGAGTAGCGTTTTTGAATGGGGACAACAGATAATAACAGCTAAAAATTTACTTCTAAGGATTGGTATGACATACCTCCGCTCCTACGCTCTAGTGTGCACCCTCTTGAGACGGTGCCAAATTAGACAATTTAAAGCCTTTTGTGGTTGTGCCACGACACGCGCTCGTGTCCGTTTGTTTCCTCTGTCACAGTGTTGCCAAGATCACTGTCCTCCCCCACCGTTCCGCGATTTATACTACCCACCTATTGATGATTTTTTTGTTTAAGCCATCCGTTTCAGTGCTTTCAAAACGATACAACACAATTCAGTTACGATAAGCACGAATTATCTGCGAGACCTTGGAACAACAGTGGTGTCGGCATCTCTCCTTTAATGGTGCTCAACTATTTTACTCTGCTGTGACTGTCACAGGATGTGCACTCGTCTTCTCCGTTCCCTTCTCACGGACACCAATTTTTGAGCAGCTGGATGTGTGATCTCCTCTTCCTCTTGTGGGCCAGTATTGCTAAGTGAAGTATGTTGTTTTCTCGCGACCGTATTGCTATAAGTGAAGTAGTTTTCGCTTTTCTGTAGTTTTCCACAATGCTTCTCAGTGATACCGGACAAACATTACCTGAGCAGTCGAAGAGGTCCTGCGCAATTATAATTCATCTTTTGCCTGCCGACAGGAACATAAATGTTAAGTTTCGTAAAGCAGTACGCACAGTTCAATTGAATGACAAATGTGTTTTTAACAATGTCAATTAAACAATGTATGAAGGAAACTGTGTTGAACATAGTACCCATAGCATTCACAACAACCGAAATACGGCTGTGCAAGGTTTATCTGTGTATCCGATGCATGAACGTAGGTTTGTTGCTATAGCAAACAGACATTGTGCGCTTTTTCTTTCAAAAAACATCATTTGCAGATGGAGAGGAAAAGGTAAAATTACTATACATTTATTTATAAAAATGAGATGAAAGTTTGTTGCTTGGAAAGAGAAGGTGATATTGCGCTCAACAAAGGAAACTTTTAGACCGCTGCCAGGAAATAAATTAATTATGGACAAAAGGGCATCTATCGGCAGCCTAATCGTTGAATAAAAAAAGCAAAATGAACTGGTGAAACGCTAAGGACAATATAACACAATAAACTAAAGTATTTAACTGAAAGCCAACATTCAAGTTCACAGGCAGCACATCCACTGAAGTATAGGTAGGACTGGCAGGCATTGTGGGAGGTTGCGATGTGACCGTGTTGTAAGGAAACTGAAACAATACCGAGATGGATTACAGATGGTTTAAATCAAACAGCATTCTTGAATATTTTGTTCTTAATGAACGACAACTTATCAGACGGAGCTGCTTTAGAAGTGCCACATTCAGTCCAAAAAACCTGTGTTACCTGTAGTAGGGGGAAAATACTAGATGTCTTGTGGAACTGACCTGTCAGTAAATAATATGGGGAAAAAAAAAAAAAAAAAAAATAAAAAATAATAAATAAATGTTAAAAGGCACATGAAAACAATTACCAGATGGAAAGTGGAAACATAGTGCTTAAATTAGCGCAGAAGTGAATATACAGTCGATGACGTGTGTAATGGTACCGAATGATGATGTTGTCATTCTGTTCAGGGTGTATTGTCATTAATTGACCTTCTGTTGGTCTGTTGTACTTCTACGTTCCCCTTGTTTAGTTCAGTTTGTCACGGTCTTGTCTAAGTTATGATTGTGGGCTTGTCCTGTACCTGTGTCCTGGACTTATCTTTGGCCAATTTTTTTTTTTTTAAAAGCTTTTTAAGCTGTACCGTTTATTGTTAGTGTGGATTATCACAACCAATTAATGGACACTGGGTTTACCTCATGAAGACACTGATTATGGGACAGTCCCATCCAGTCCAGCAATCACCCTTACCTGATGAAGCGGATCTATTAAACTGATTGTAGAGTTCCCTACAAATGTACACCATTATATTCGAAACAACAACATCAGAAAAAATGTTAAATCAGTACTCAGAATGGTTGAGATGGTAAATGAATTGTGATACACAGTCGCACGGCGGAGAAGTTAATATGAATGTCTTCGGAAAATGCTTTGTTGCCAGTTTTTTGTTTTACCTTGCCTCCGGATAAGGGCATAGTTAAAGTATGCTTTGCTTACCTTTGGTGCGTACAGCTCGTGTGTAACAAAGAGATGCATCAGGACAGAAAATATATAAAGTATAGTTTCTTCTGCTTAAAGTCTGTGCAGAAAAAGTGAAATAATGGTTTGTAGATATATAAACAAGGCCATAAATTGTGGCATAGGGAAAACAACGGTATAGATTAACAAATGTTTTGATGTATTGACCAGCAGTGTATTTGATTTTATATATCAAATTTAACAGTATAGAGGGTAGAAAACTAATTCTTGTAAGTTTAAAAAAAAAAAAAAAAAAAAACAACAAAAAGGTCATCGCCATATCATTAAACTAGCATTAAGAATGGACCCATAAGGGTGTTTTTTTTTTTAACCTAATGGTCAGGTAACCAACAATTGCTGCTTTGTTATTCCCCCCTGACTAGAATTTAAATAAATTTTGGGGAACGGCATTTAAATAATCCTGTGAATGCACTTGAAGAATGAAGACCTATTACAATCAAAATTTAATTGGTAAAATTGAATTCGAATCGTTGTGAATTTTGCAAAAAAATCTTTCTTGACCACTTGGAATTAAAAAAACTATGCATTGTGAAGCGATATGATTTGCTGTCCACCCAAAGATCCCAGGTCCTAATCTAGAATATTCTCACCTGTAGAAGTAGAACTAGTAAGGATCGGTGGCGGAAGTGACTAGTTGTAAAAGAACTCAAACAACAATTGGAAATAGCTAATCAGCATTCCTAAGTCATGTATGATTTTAACACTATGGTCAGCTTGACGACCATTATTAAGAAGGAGTGTATCATGAAAGCCACCTCTCGCCGTTCCAGCAACACATTCACTACTGTATTACTTAGGAACACTGGTAGATGTTGGTTGAAATGATCGTGCCATGGTGCAAAGGAGTCTGAAACAAAACAGATTCCAAAACAGGATGTTAGATATCCCGACTCACACATGATTGCAACTACTGTCTTCTTCATGAACGAAAATCATCAAGAGGCATTATCTTTTAAGAAGCCACATTTTTCAGTCTAGAATGATTCTCAACCTGTAGAAAGTTGTGAACTAGTATGAACTACTGTGACTATCTGCAACAAGGAAAATACATTGAAATGAGTTTATTTTTAAAATAGGTCACATTTAGTCTAAGACTATGATTTGGAAAAAAACTGATTATCACTCATTTTCTCGATGCATCGATGTACAAAACCCGACGAAATGCACGTCGCATCATTCGGAACATGGTTTGTATATTGTGAATTGTCGATTTATTCGTCGGCACAGTAATCAATTTACAAAATGTAAGGATTGAAAGGGAAACACGATTTGCAGGGGGTAACATTTCTTTCTAATCAGTTGAGGGGGGGAGTAGGGGGGTGGGGGGTCAAAACCATAAAATTTCTCTCAGAGCAAACTTTTGAAGGGGACGACAGATCATAATACAGCCTAAAGTAATGTTACCCTAGTAAGGATATGTCGATGGCATTACCACATTAGGATAGTAGTCAGGGCAGACGTAACATGCTAAATTGAGATCAATTTTAAAAGCTTTGTTTGGATGTTCCGCGACAGCGCTCATGGTCAGTTGTCTCTGGTTCAACAAGTGTTGCCAAGTCCATGGTGTTTCCGTGCTGGCACTGTTGGCTACTTTAATCACTGTTACTAGCCGGGTTGTTTTTTTATGGTCCGCGGATTGGCTCCCCTGTCCACCCTGACCCCCGGTGAATGTTTTCACCTAATGACCGATTTCTTTAGCTATTCAAATGCTTTCACAATACCATACACATTAAATTAATATACACACGAATTAATGGATAACCTTGAACAGTGTTCGCATCTCTTCTCTCTCCGTGCTCAACTATTTACTGCCTGTGACTGTCACCAGGACTTGCATAGCGTGCTCCGTGCTTGGTCTCACTGACACATTTTTTTGATGCAGCTGATTGTCGTGATCTCCTCTTACCTACGTGGTGGCGCAGTATTGCTAACGGAAAGTAGTAGTTTGCTTTTTCTTCTGTAGTTTTTTCAATTAGGGCTTATCGGTTTCTCTCATACCTGGAAACTTTACCTGAGCAGTTGAAGGTGTTCCTGCCATTGATTGCAATGGCCGGAGTCTAGAAATGTAAGTGTCTAAAGCATATGCCATTTCCATTGAATGAAAATGTGTTTTTAAGCATGAATACTGATCAAAATGTGTCATTGTTTCTTTCTGTTCTCGAGCCGTGCTTTCATTTGTATTTAGTTGGATTGAAGATGGTATAATGAATTGTGATCACAATTACGGGGTGGAACCTTTATATGAATGTAATCCATTCTGATGATGAACGGACTAGTATGCTTTGTTATGCTTTGTTTACATGCTGTGGTTTACAAGTATGCTTTGGTTTACATGCATTGCTTACATCCCCCCCCCCCCCAGGTAATCCAAGTAGATCCTGTGTCATTTTCTTTCATAAGTTTGTATGTAGATCATTTCACAACAGCAGGTCAAGGAGTGTTTAGTCACTCAGTGTGGAGCCATGTCTAGCTTGCACCAAGGTAGAATGAACTCTAGTGTTTAACAATCCGCAGGGTTTAAAACGTGCGCTGCCAATTGATTTGATTTTTGACTAATATTTACACTGAAGCGCGCAGGCGGTATGGTATAGAGGGCAGGATATGTCCAGGGGATCATGCGCAGAGTGCTGCACAATCACCAGACAGCACAGCCTGGCACAGGCGAACCAATCCCAGCACATTTTTGTTATTCAGAAAGGCGGGACCTTCCATTGATACAGAAAACTATTACGAAGCCGTTCAGGCCACAGACTGGTGAGGAGAGGGTTGTATAATGTAACAATATGTGAAAAATACTGTGTTTTTGAACAAGTCCCTAGTACTGAGAGACTGGTCTAGTAGTACTCCCCCACACAAAATCAATACTTTGTATAAAAGAGGCATAATAGGACTCCGTTAACTTCGGTCTTTTATCATTTCTGACTTAAATAAATAACCCTCATCTCTTGGTCTAAAGAGTACAGTAAGGGAAATAGCCTGGTTGAGATGTTCACTGGTTGAATCGGTGTTAGAGTTGGTGGTAATGGCCTTTGAAACATCTGAATGTTTTGATTTGATGACCAGTAATTAATAAGCACATTTCTTTTTAACCCAGCTCAATACAGCTTCACAATCGTCTGTAAAAAAGTGATGTCTCTATATTTTACTCCAAATAAAATTGTTGTCACAAAAGTATACCAGACAGCAGCCATATGGTAGTTGGAATAAACTTTAAAACATTTAAATTAATATATAATTAACCATTCAAAATATGAGTAGACTAAACATGAAAACCAAACTTAAGTCAATTTTTACACAAAAATATTGATTTCCAGTGGACCCAAAAAACAAACCAAACAACACAAAACCAACACAAACACTATGCTATAGAACATACAATCTATATGCATGGCCCAGCCACTGTAGGTGGCGATCAGTGAAACAACCCTTCAAAAAACATATATGCATGCACACGATGTCAAACTTTTTACAAAATTCTACTATTTATTTGTTGTTTACCAAATAGATATGATACAGACAGAATCATGTTCAAAAAAGGTTGTGTCTTAAAGGCCCCCAAAACAGAGTTATATGAAGACACCTAAAGGGTCACCAAAACAGAATCACCTGAAGATAGACGAAAAAGTAAAGATATTTTGCGTCGTTCCCCATGACGGCTGGTCAGTGGGTTGCTTTCGGTTTGGTATGCTTTGGACCCCTTAAAAATTTAAAACATTTTTTTTTCTTGCTGTTAGTGTGATACACAGCTAGGCACGAAAAGAAGGAAAATGAGCTCGGGTGGCTTACTTTTTGTTGTTGTTTGAGCATATCATCATTTTGGTGGTTTCTGACTGGGTGTGTCCTTGTACAATAAACAGAGCGCCCTGTGGATTGTAACAATAGTAAAGCTCTGGTAATTTACATTGCATAAGTCAGAGAGACTCCTTAAGAAGCCCTTCTGGACATCAAACCTTTTACAAAAAGGAAAGAATCTTTTTATTTCGCACAGCAGGACATGCAAGAATCAGCCTGCTGAAAACCTCAACAAATGTGACCATCAAAAATTGCGGTGTTGGCCGCACGCACATTCTGGGTTTCCACCCCTCAAAAACTCGTTTTAGCATTCCCATCATGCTTTTGCCAGCATGAATAAAATTATGAGCAACCAATTCTTTAGTAGCTTGTTTTTGTGATGCTTCAAGTCAATCTGTATATGGCTGTTTGTCCCATTGGTTGAGATTCAACGCGGGTTCTTGCTGTCCACTGTGTGCCCAAAAGAAGGTTTCCCCTCGTCTTTTGTTTTTAATCAGAATTCTTAAACTCTGGATTACTACTGAAAATTGGCCAGGTTTTGTTTATATTGTTGAATCACAGCGCTGCGTAATGAAGTTAATTTACAATCCGAGATCAGCCTCTAAATGAGTTCAGATCTTCAGGTTTAAAACAAGTATTATGTAAAACCTTAACCAACACAACCTGTCATCTTTTCATCTTATCTTGTCTCGTGTATACAATGAGTTACAACAGCAAGACACAAAATGAAATATAAATCATCAAGGGTTCAGAAGGAGCCCTAACTACAAAGCAACACTTACCACTATAATGGTAACCATACCCATTTACCCTTTTTTTCCTTCAGTGATTCTAGTTCGTGAACTTTGTAGAGGAGAGTCTGCAACTAACTGTTTTGGAGGGCTAAGACACACCTTTTGAACATGATGACCTGTATCATATCTATGGTAAGCAACAAAAATGTGGAATTGTAAAAAGTATTTGAGTCAGTCGCATGATTATATGTTTCGAAGGGTGTTCATGATCGCAAAACTGACTGGCCTGTGCATGCATAACATAGTATTCCTGTAGCATAGTGTTTTTTTGTTCTGTTGTTTTTCGTCCAATGAAATCAATATTTTTGTCGTAAAATTTTACTTATTGTTTTTAGGTTATTCTACCATTTTGAATGGTTATTCTAATTAATTAAAATGGTTAATGTAATTAAGAATATTGATTGTAATCTTTGACAATTCTCTTGAGTATAATTAGAGAAATCCCTTTTTACAGTGCACACTCCTGTTATGCCTTGTTTTTATCTGGGACGCAAGCACACACACATCTGTTCAATCTAAAATCCACCACATTCAGCCTCAAAACACAACATCAGAAGGAACATCAGCTTTGTACCATTTACTCAATTTTTAAAAGTGAAAGTGAAATACAGCCAAGTATGGTGACCCATACTCAGAAATCATGCTCTGCATTTAACCCATTCAAACTGCACACACACACAGCAGTGAACACACACACACACACACACACACACACACACACACACACACTGTAAAAAATATCTACTTGGTTCTACTTAAAATCATAAGTGTAAATTAAAAACAAAATGGCTAGTTATACACGAAAATTCCAAGGTTTATTGTTGAGTCACAGCACTGCTGTAATGAATGGTACTCAGTTGGCCTCTAAATGGTTCCAGATATTCAGGTAAAACAAAGGGTATGGCAAAACCATAACACCACCTGATCATCTTTTCTCTATTCTTGTATAGCTGTTATAAATGAGTTACAACAGCAAGACAAAAATGTGTAATATTAAATCATCAAGGGTCAGGAGGCCTAACTAAAGCACACACTTACCACGTATATGGTAACCAATAATTTACCCCTTTTGTTTCCTTCAGTGATTCTGTCTCGTGAACTTTGAGGTGTCCTCAAATAACTCTCGTTTTTGGGGGCCTTTAAGACACAACCTTTTGAAAACATTGAGGCCTGTATCATATCGATGGTAAGCAACCAAAAATGTGAACTTTGTAAAAGTTTGACTCATGTGCCATGATTATATTGTTTTCCGAATGGTGTTTCATGAATCGCCAACTACTGGCCTGGCATGCATAACATAGATTGCTTTAGGCATAGGTTGTTTTTTTTTGTTTGTTTGTTTTTGGTCCAATGAAATCAAATATTTTTGTGTAAATTTTACTTATTTTTTTCATGTTATTCTACTCATTTTGAATGGTTATTCTAATTAATTAAAATGTGTTAAATTTAATTAATAATATTGCTTGTAATCTTTTGACAATTATATTGAGTAAATATAGAGAATCACTTTTTACAGTGCACACTCTTTTATTCCTTGTTTTTATCTAGAGACGCAAGCACACTCACACATCTGTTCAATTCTACAGATCCACAAACATTCAGTCAAAACACAATCATCAGAGGAACATCAGACTAACATTACCAGATGGGCTGTCTCTGTCATGACTGTTGTATCAGTGTTGATGATGTCAGTATCAGCTTAAAAAATATAATGACTGATGAATTTAAATGAATCAACAATAAAAAGGGGACACATGACCAAATGTTTGGCAATTATCTACAACTACACATTTCAATTCTTCATTATCCTCAGTTTTACCTAGAAACACAAACACACTCAAAACACATGTTCAATTTCTACAGATCCACAAACATACAGTTAAAATGCAATCCAATAGAGGAAACACTCAGACTAAATCAGCAGCTGAATTAATGCAGTTAGCCTACTACAGAAACGCAAGATGGCCAGTGTTGTTTGGACCAATCAAATGAAGAAGGGTTTCAGCGCTGCCCACACATGAAATGATATTGAAGCCATAAACTGATTTTGTTAACCACAAACAAAAAAGATGTCGAGCCAAAATCTTAAACTTTTCAATTTGTTATACAAAACAAAATAAATAAATAAAAATTAATAATAATATAAATATATAAAAATAACAAGCCATCTTACTATTTCTGTAACATCCAGTGTCAATTTTTAAAAGTGAAAGTGAATTACAAGCCAAGTATGGTGACCCATACTCAGAAATCTTGCTCTGCATTTAACCCATTCAAACTGCACACACCACAACAGCAGTGAACACACCACACACACACACACACACAAACCACACACACCTGTTAAAAATATCTACTTGGTTTCTACTTAAAATCATAAGTTAAGCAGCTGCCTCAAAATTTAAAATTAAAAAACAAAATGGATTAAGAATTGTTTAAAACTCATTATTTTGAAGTCTTGTAAGCTGTGAATTGCCTTCTGCGAGAGGTCAACATGACTATACAATTATTGTGTTTCAACTTTGCTATGGCAAGTTCAAAATAAAGTGAACTCAGTAATGAGCATTCTGTAAATTATCCCCATTAGCAGAGGTGGGACTTTCAAGTCACAAGAAAGTCTTCAAGTCATATCAACCCAGTCCTCCCAGATTTAAAAGTTAATGAGATAATTAGTTGACTAATTAAATGATGATTTGTGTCATTGGTTGATGAACACTGTGTTATTGAGAATTACAGAGGATCAGATGTTGCTGTTTTATTGGTTAAAATTGGTACCACCATCATGGAGATCAGTGTGTGCCTTCAGTTGGGCTCTTGACCCTTGACTCCAGTGTTTACATATCTCCCCTGTACAATACATGAAGTTTTGTAAAGCAGGGAGATCAATACTGTACAGTGAGCAGATATTAGCTGTTTTTTATGGTGAGATAATAATCAAAAGTTGGTCTGATTACAATCAACAGTGACTTTCTGTATTCTCTAAGTCTAGGTTTTGCATAATCAACCTCCGTGAAAATGAAAAGTGCTACTCTAATAGTTATGGAGAAGAATTATAAATATGCAATGCATAATTAAGTTTTTTTTTTTTAGTCCAGAACTCAGTTAGACACACACATACATCAAGAACCAGCCTATTGAATCTCAACAATGGTGGCAATCAACAAAAATGTTTCATGCTGCAATGCATGCTGGGTAACACCTTTAGTAAAAACTACTCCCATCATGCACTGCAGTGTGAAAAATTATTGTCACCACTGTTGAGGATCATATGATAAGTGTCCATGTCTAAACGCCTGATTTAAAAGTATGTCTTTTTCAATATTAAAGACATTATGGTGGCATGTTTAAATAGGACTTTTTTTCAGTTCAGCTATAGCTGAGTGTTAGCCAAATAAACCAAAAGAGATACCATTTCATGATGTTCAATTCATAGTGCGTTTTAGACAGAAAGTGTAAGCTCATCTGCTTTTTCAAGCTTTTGATTTGGCAATGCATAAACACTTGCTTTATAAAACAACATTGTAATTGCTTAAAAGACTACTTTGAGTTAATGAAAGTAATTCAAAACACTGATCTCCATGATGGTGGCATGATTTTAACCAATAAAAGCATCAACAGCTGATCCTCTGTAACCCTCCCAGAAACAGCAGGTGTTCAATCCACTATGCACAATCATCATTTAATTAGTCACTTAATTATCTCATTAACCTTTAACTCTTTGAGGACTTGGGATATGACTTGAAGACTTGCATGTGACTTGAAAGTCCCACCTCTGCCCATTAGTGGGTTCAACTTAGTAATTTCAATTATGTAATGTCTTTGAATTAGGGTATCAAGTTAAGATGATCTAAAATAATGTCTTGTTTTAACTTAATTATAAAAAACAGACAAATTTTGAGGACAAAACTTATTTTTATCATTAAAACCAATGTTAAGCCAATACAAGCTATACATAATCACTTCAATCATGCAATCATCTCAAACTTGCAATCAATACTTTTTCTGTCACTTGTGACTGTCAGCTTCACTAATGTAGAGATGAGTTTCTCACTGGTTTTTAACACACCGTTTCCACAGGAGGCTAGTTCAGTTGGGCTTGCTGATGATGATGACTCTACAATCTTCTCTGAAGCGTTGAAGACCATATTCAAAATGTTCACCACAGTCTAATTTATTGATCAGAAAAATGTGGTTACATGTAAATTCCAAAAGAGACAATAAAACATCGCTGACATGTCTTTTGTTATGTAAATTACAAATATTGGATTATTTTATTATTATACTCTAAAACACACACTCAAAAGAACCACTTGAGCTGTAATGTTCTCTGTCTGCTCAAAAATATTTTTAAAAACATCCTCCAGCAGTCTGGCTCTGAAATCAAAATTGAGCTTTATACAGTAAATGAAACAGATTTTGTGATAAAAAAAAAACAAAAACAAATATGAATAGCAAACCAAATGTAATTTGTTTATGGAACAATCAGTGATCATAATAACAATAAAAATAGAAAATCACATTCATATTTCAAATATCCACATTGCAAATCTTATTTTCTTATCTCTTATTATGTCTTTGGACTATTATGGACAGAAGCTGTGAGTCCAACTCTAAAACTTCAATTTCAGAAACTCAACTTACAGTGCATCCTACCGGCAGCGTAATATCTCTAACTGCAATGACAGAAATCAGTGGGAAGACAAAATTAAGACAAACTAGCAAATGAAAAAGACATTTGGGATAGCCATTTTTTAACATTAAATTTACATTTAAAAAAAAAAAAATTCTGTCATTAATTACTCACCCTAATGTTGTTCCAAGCCTGTTACACCTTCGTTCATCTTCAGAATACAAATTAAGATATTTTTGATGAAATCCGAAATTCTGACTCTCCATAGACAGCAAGGGTCCTACCATGATCAAGATCCAGAAAGGTACCAAGAACATCGACAACGTGACATCAGTGGTTCAGTCGTAATTTTATGAAGCTACGAGAATACTGTTTGTGAACAAAAAAATAAAATAAAAATAATGATTTTATTCAACAATTGAATGAACTGCCTCCATTATGGAGGGTACCACGACATATGTGCCTGCTTTCCTCTGAACGTAAACAAAGGCGCAGCGCATTTGTGTGACCACACACCATAATTGAAGAACAAAGCAACTCACATTCAAAATAACACTCTAAAAGACATAAATTACATTTATACTATTTACTAAAATAATTGCAAAAAAAGTATACTAATAACTTCAAAATATTTACTTTTTTGTGCACAAAAAGAATTCTAATAACTTCATAAAATTAAGGTTGAACCACTAGCATCAAATATACTAACATAACACTTAATGCGTTCCCTTACCATGAGTTCCTTCGCCTTGATCATGACACTAGCCATCTATATCAATGTCAGGATAAGAGAGAGCTCTCGGATTTCTTCAAAAAAAATCTTAATGTGTGTTCCGAAGATGAACGAAGGTCTTATGGGTTTGGAATAAATGAGGGTGAGTAATTAATGACCGAACTATCCCTTTAATAACCACAGCTCTGATAACAGTGAACTGATGCTAATGAAAATGTGATCTACAAATGGACATTTCATACACTCTTTGCTCCATTGTCTATATCAGGAATGTGCAAAAGATTCATGTAAATATAATCACCTGCACAGTAGGCTGACCAATTCACAGTTGGTCTAACCAACTCATAGACATAATAATTGCCTGGACAGGCTTTGACTTTAATGGGGTAAGACCCGTAATAGCGCAGCAGTAATTGTCCCAGTGACCGCAGGGGGAGACATCTCGAGTGACGACTCCATCTTGAACTCTTGGGTGTCCACCACGAATCCACAGTGGAATATGAGTGCCACAGCCATATGTTATATACACGTATCTGGGATCTGAGCATTAAGGCCGTTAATGAAGAGACGATACAGCCGCTCCAGGTGACCATTGGTGTCACTCTTGTGATATTCATGAATGGAATGAATATTATTGGTGGCTCTCCATCGATCGTCCAGCACAGTGTAGTTGTAACAGGGATCAGGCAGAATGGCTGTTATGAAAATATTTTAAGAAATTAACATGTTTCCTTACATGTGCTGTTATTTTAAAATCTATCCAGAAGTGCAGCTAAAGACATTTATATATCTGTTTTTTATTAGCCAAATATTACACCATAAATGCGAAGTGACACTGCAAATATTGAGTCACACAGTATATGAACATTAATAGCAGCCGTTCCCAAATATTCTTGATTAATATTAATGAATCAACAAACAAATGATAAAAAGGGCACTTGCACATATTTACCAGCACAGTATGAAATAACAGCCACTGACCAGAGTGAAATTAACTCTGCTGGGAGTACATGTGAGACCACACTCAAGAGTGTCAAAATTTAAATCCATTTTTTGAATAAAGAACCTCTGCTGGGAGTATTCAAGATGTTTTTTGACCACACTCAAGAGTGTGAAAGGTTCTTAAAATAGGAGTGTTTCAATTAACACTGAGTCAGAGTTAAAAACACTGAGATAATTAAGTGATTAACCTGAGTGATGATTGACCATTATTGACGAGGACTGGTTAACGAAACGGAATCAACAAAGACTAAAATCACTATTTTAATGTCACCATTATAGTGGCCAATGTTTGCTTTAGTTTGGTGTGCTCTTGACCCTTATATTTTTAAGTCAGATTTAGGCTTGGCTGTTGTAATGGAGTTAAAAACAGACGGCAAACAAAAAATATTGGTTTTTTCCTGAATCACTGAGTTAAACTTTCATTGTTGATTATTGCGGCCGAATGATTCTTCAGCATAGGATTACCAGCATTTTAACCCTCTGGAGTCGATTAACGCGTATACGCGTTTTGGGGTATTTTCTCCTGATAACCCCGAAAAGAACTTAAATTACACTTTCAGGTTTGTGATTACAGAACAGTGCAATACATCAATCGAATCCTGTAAAGGGTCTACTTTTTTTTTGTATAAACAGACATAATAACAACAAACTTTGGTATCACTTATAAAATAAAGATAACAAACAAGGAGTGCTGTCTGCAGCCTTTGTCTGCGCTGATCTTCAGGATACAAATGCGTCATTAAAATGAACTGTAACCTCTGGCGAATAATCCGAAGAGACATGCTGAGATATCTAAAAAAGCCTGAATATCTAAAACCTAAAATGAAAAGTTATTGTGATAAAGAAATCCATATGAAACGCAATTCGACTTTGTTTCGTGGTAATAATTGCGCGTAAAGCTGTGGATATTCTAATTATCTACTTAATACTCCACAATGAAAACAACTGCGAGATTTTACGCAAGTTTGATATTTTTTCTTATTATCTTCTGTGTGAATATACCCGAAAATCAGGTGTTATAGGTTCAGGAAACAGTGAGTATAACTGGATATTCAAAGTTTCAGAAGCTGGTGAGTTTATATCATGAGAAATTCTGATTATTTCTTAGAATTGCGATGAGAGTATATTTTCACAAAAGATATGACCTTTTTACTCAGAATTTTCGATTCCTCCTGGTAAAGAATCATGCAGTTATGAGAAAACAAAAAAACAAAAAATAATTCCAAAAAATTGTTTTTACCTACAGGCCATTTTATACGTGTAAAAATTTACAGTGTTGTTTTTTTTTTAACACTAAACCCTAGTTCAAACCATGGTATTTGTGGTAATTAATTCACTGGATCATATAAATGGCAATGTAACAATAATGTAACAAAAAAAAAAAAACAATCACTTTTACTGTAATTGTATACCACCTTATAGTGTTAAGTTTGATATGTGATCAGTGTTATCTGATTGTGTAGTGATTCAAGTCAGATGTTCTGTGTTTCAAAATCATTTATATGCTGTTTTTTGTCAGTAAATCAATCCAGTGACTAAAAACTGGTTAACTACACATTGATTGTTTCTGTTAGTGTTGACACAGAATATACAGAGAGCGATTTAACAGCTTTCTACTTCTTCTAATATAAGCTCCTGAATGGTCTGGCAGCTGTCAATCAAACAGCGTGAGTGATAGTTGACTCTCGCCATAGACGCTTACCAACTACACTGCACAATGAATCAATCTTCTTTCATCATGTGAGTGCACTATTTTTCAATTTATGATGAAAAAAATTCTAGGCTGAGGAGTGCAAAAAATAGAGATACAAAGACCAGATTACTGCACTAATGCACTCAACAAAGTGTCAACATTTGACTTGATATCCTCCTCAAAAAGACATGCTAGATATTATCAGAGCCCAGTTGTGCAAAGGAAGTCATTTGTTAGAGTTCTTTAAACTACATTTCTCACATCCTCACCTACTGACACAATAAGGCTCAAAACTACTTAGACATCAATAGAGACATACAGGAATGTGTTACATTACCAGTTGAGAGGGTCGCTGGTGTGACGGTTGTAGAGCTGCTGTTAATGCTGCCGACATCTGAAAGGTTTGGATGATAGTGATTTGCATGAATTCTTGACACAAAATATCATGAATTATAACAGGAGCCCATGATGCACTATGTCCATGAATAAATCACCTGCACAGTCTTAGTAATTTCCTGACAATGGTCACAATTATTGGTCTAACCAAACTCATAGACATAATAATTTGCTCTGGACAACTGAGTTTTACACAGCCAAACCAAATCTAATTTTAAAAACGTAAGGGTCAAGAGCCCAACTAAAGCAAACACTGACCACTATAATGGTGACATAATTTTTTTTTTATTTTTGTCTTTGTTGATTCTGCTTGTTACATCAGGTCTCGTCAATAATGGTCAATCATCACTCAGTTAATCACTTAATTATCTCATTAACTTTAAACTCTGATTCAGTGTTAATTTAACACTCCTATTTTAACACTTTCACACTCTTGAGTGTGGTCTCACATGTACCTCCCAGCAGAGTTGATTTTCACTCTGGCTATTTTTGCTGTGTGGAATTAACTTACGATATTTTTTTTAAATAAAAGAAAATCATTTTTTTATCAAGATTTTTGAAACTGACTGGAATGTTTCTTTAAAACTGGAAGGTTTTGTCCGAGTATTTTCTCACAACACTGAGGAGTAAAGCCGGGAACTAAACAAGTCGAAATGGTGCTTGAGAGGACTGTGGATCAAAATGGTAAAATCAAAGACGGTAAAAATCCTGTTGATCTTGCTCTAATACACAGTTTAATCTTGACTTTCATTGTTTATTTTGGTGTGATGGTTTGGCCGTAGTGGCAATTTATTCATCAGTGGGTGAAAACATAAATAATTAAAATCTTCAATTTCTTCTTAAACAAAGTTGTTGAATATTAAACTTTTCGAAAGAATATGGGTTTAACTTTATAAGCTGTATAAGTACGGAGTCGCTTTTATTTTCTGAACTTTTTATGTAGGCCTATGTATGGAAGAATGTTTCCGGCACTGAAAAAAAAAAAAAAAAAAAAAAAAGTTATTGTGACTTTTTATCTCGCAATTCTGACTTTTTTTCTCAAAATTGCGAGTTTATATCTCGTAATTATAACTATTTTCTCACAATTCTGACTTAATAACACGCAATTCTGATTTTTTTTTTATCAGAATTGTGTGATATATACTCGAAATCAGGTGTTATAAGGTCAGAATTGTGAGATATAAACTTGCAATTCTGAGATAAAAAGTCAGCATTGTGAGTTTATATCATGGAATTCTGACTATTTCTTGGAATTGCGAGTTTATGTTTCACAATTATGACTTTTTAACTCAGAATTGCGAGTTGGTATCATGCAGTTATGAGAAAATAAAATCCAAACTAAAATAAATCCAAAAAATATGTTTACTACAGGCCATAATAAACACAAATTTACAGTTTTTATTTTTTTTAACACTAACCATAGTTTAACCATGGTATTTGTTGTAAAACTGTGATCATATAAATGGCAATCAATATGCCAAAAAAAAAACAGACTTTTACTGTAAGAAATAGACCTTATAGTGTTAAGTTTGATCTGTGATCAGTGTTATCTGATGTGTAGTGATTCAAGTCAGATGTTCTGTGTTTCAAAATCATTTAATGCTGTTTTTTGTCAGTAAATCAATCCAGTGACTAAATGGTTAACTACACATTGTTTCTGTTAGTGTTGATACAGAATATACAGAGAGCGATTAAAGAATACTTCCTCTATAATCACTGGAGCTGTCAATCAAACAGCGTGAGTTTATCACTGACTCTCGCAATGACGCTGTCTACACTGCACAATGAATCTCTTCTTTACATCATGTTTGCACTGTTACGTATGATGAAAGCATTTGTGAGGATGCAAAAATAGAGATACAAAGACCAGATTACTGCATTAATGCACTCAACAAAGTGTCAAAGTGACTTGATATCCTCCTCAAAAAGACATGTGTAGATATATCAGAGCTGTTTGCAAAGGAAGTCATTTGTAGTTCTTTAACTACATTTCTCACATCCTCACCTACTGACACAATAACTCACTTCATCAATAGAGACATACAGTGTGTTACATTACCAGTTGAGAGGGTCGCTGGTGTGACGGTTGTAGAGCTGCTGTTAATGCTGACGACATCTGAAAGTTTGGATGATAGTGATTAATGAACAGAGACACAAATATCATGAATGTATAACAGGAGCTCATATAAATATAATCACCTGCACAGTAGGCTGACCAATTCACAATTGGTCTAACCAACTCATAGACATAATAATTGCCTGGACAGGCTTTGACTTTAATGGGGTAAGACCCGTAATAGCAGCAGTAATTGTTCCAGTGACCGCCCACATCTCGAGTGACGACTCCATCTTGAACTCTTGGGTGTCCACCACGAATCCACAGTGGAATATGAGTGCCACAGCCATATGTTGTAATACACGTATCTGGGATCCGAGCATTCAGGCCGTTAATGAAGAGACGATACCAGCCGCTCCAGGTGACATTGGTGTCACTCTTGTGATATTCATGAATGGAATGAATATTATTGGTGGCTCTCCATCGATCGTCCAGCACAGTGTAGTTGTAACAGGGATCAGGCAGAATGGCTGTTATGAAAAATATTTTAAGAAATTAACATGTTTCCTTACATGTGTTGTTATTATAAAATCTATCCAGAAGTGCAGCTAAAGACATTTATATATCTGTTTTTTATTACCAAAATATTACACCATAAATGGGAAGTGAAAATACAAATATTGAGTCACAGAGTATATGAACATTAATAGCAGCCGTTCCCAAATATCCTTGATTAATATTAATGAATCAACAAACAAATGATAAAAAGGGCACATGCACATATTCACCAGCACAGTATGAAATAACAGCCACTGAGCCTAAACAAGCCTTACACATCAAATTGCCTATTCTGGATTTTACTTAGTGGAATTAACTTACGATATTTTTTAAATAAAAGAAAATAATTTTTCTTTATCAAGATTTTTGAAACTGACTGGAATGTTTTCTTTTAAAACTGGAAGGTTTTGTCCGAGTATTTTCTCACAACACTGAGGAGTAAAGCCGGGAACTAAAAAAGTCGAAATGGTGCTTGAGAGGACTGTGGATCAAAACGGTAAAATCAAAGACGGTGAAATCCTGTTTATTTGCTCTAATACACAGTTTAATCTTGACTTTCAGTGTTTATTTTGGTGTGATGGTTTGGCCGTAGTGGCAATTTATTCATCAATGGGTGAAAACATGAATAATTAAAATCTTCAATTTCTTCTTAAACAAAGTTGTTGAATATTAAACTTTTCAAAAGAATATGGGTTTAACTTTATAAGCTGTATAAGTACGGAGTCGCTTTTATTTTCTGAACTTTTTATGTAGGCCTATGTATGGAAGAAAGTGTCCGGCGCTGAAAAAAAAAAAAAAAAAAAAAAAAAAAGTTATTGTGACTTTTTATCTCGCAATTCTGACTTTTTTTTCTCATAATTGCGAGTTTATATCTCGTAATTATAACTGTTTTCTCACAATTCTGACTTAACACGCAATTCTGATTTTTTTTTATTATCAGAATTGTGTGATATATACTCGAAATCAGGTGTTATAAGGTCAGAATTGTGAGATATAAACTGAGATAAAAAGTCAGAATTGTGAGTTTATATCATGAAATTCTGACTATTTCTTAGAATTGCGAGTTTATATTTCACAATTATGACTTTTTAACTCAGAATTGCGAGTTGGTATCATGCAGTTATGAGAAAACAAAAAACAAAAAATAATTCCAAAAAATATGTTTACTACAGGCCATGATAAAACAAATTTACAGTGTTGTTTTTTTTTTAACACTAACCATAGTTTAACCATGGTATTTGTGGTAAAACTGTGATCATATAAATGGCAATCAATATGCCAAAAAAAAAAAAACAGACTTTTACTGTAAGAAATAGACCTTATAGTGTTAAGTTTGATCTGTGATCAGTGTTATCTGATGTGTAGTGATTCAAGTCAGATGTTCTGTGTTTCAAAATCATTTAATGCTGTTTTTTTGTCAGTAAATCAATCCAGTGACTAAATGGTTAACTACACATTGTTTCTGTTAGTGTTGACACAGAATATACAGAGAGCGATTAAAGAATACCTTCTTCTATAATCACTGGAGCTGTCAATCAAACAGCGTGAGTTTATCACTGACTCTCGCCATGACGCTGTCTACACTGCACAATGAATCTCTTCTTTACATCATGTTTGCACTATTACGTATGATGAAAGAATTTGTGAGGATGCAAAAATAGAGATACAAAGACCAGATTACTGCATTAATGCACTCAACAAAGTGTCAAAGTGACTTGATATCCTCCTCAAAAAGACATGCGTAGATATATCAGAGCTGTTTGCAAAGGAAGTCATTTGTAGTTCTTTAACTACATTTCTCACATCCTCACCTACTGACACAATAACTCACTTCATCAATAGAGACATACAGTGTGTTACATTACCAGTTGAGAGGGTCGCTGGTGTGACGGTTGTAGAGCTGCTGTTAATGCTGCCGACATCTGAAAGTTTGGATGATAGTGATTAATGAACAGAGACACAAAATATCATGAATGTATAACAGGAGCTCATATAAATATAATCACCTGCACAGTAGGCTGACCAATTCACAGTTGGTCTAACCAACTCATAGACATAATAATTGCCTGGACAGGCTTTAACAAACCAAATCTAATTTTAAAGACGTAAGGGTCAAGAGCCCAACTAAAGCAAACACTGACCACTATAATGGTGACATAAATTTTTTTGATTTTTGTCTTTGTTGATTCTGCTTGTTAACATCAGGTCTCGTCAATAATGGTCAATCATCACTCAGTTAATCACTTAATTATCTCATTAACTTTAACTCTGATTCAGTGTTAATTTAACACTCCTATTTTAACACTTTCACACTCTTGAGTGTGGTCTCACATGTACTCCCAGCAGAGTTGATTTCACTCTGGATTTTTTGCTGTGTGGAATTAACTTACGATATATTTTTTAAATAAAAGAAAATCATTTTTCTTCATCAAGATTTTTGAAACTGACTGGAATGTTTTCTTTTTAAAAACTGGAAGGTTTTGTCCAAGTATTTTCTCAGAACACTGAGGAGTAAAGGCCGGGAACTAAACAAGTCGAAATGGTGCTTGAGAGGACTGTGGAACAAAACGGTAAAATCAAAGACGGTAAAATCCTGTTGATTTGCTCTAATACACAGTTTAATCTTGACTTTCAGTGTTTATTTTGGTGTGATGGTTTGGCCGTAGTGGCAATTTATTCATCAGTGGGTGAAAACATGAATAATTAAAATCTTCAATTTCTTCTTAAACAAAGTTGTTGAATATTAAACTTTTCAAAAGAATATGGGGTTTAACTTTATAAGCTGTACAAGTACGGAGTCGCTCTTTATATTTTCTGAACTTTTTATGTAGGCCTATGTATGGAAAATGTTTCAAGCGCTAAAAAAAAAAAAAAAAAAAAAAAAAAAAAGTTATTGTGGCTTTTTATCTCGCAATTCTGACTTTTTTTTTCTCAAAATTGCGAGTTTATATCTCGTAATTATAACTATTTTCTCACAATTCTGACTTAATAACACGCAATTCTGATTGTTTTTTTATCAGAATTGTGTGATATATACTCGAAATCAGGTGTTATAAGGTCAGAATTGTGAGATATAAACTTGCAATTCTGAGATAAAGTCAGAATTTTGAGTTTATATCATGGAATTCTGACTATTTCTTGGAATTGCGAGTTTATGTTTCACAATTATGACTTTTTAACTCAGAATTGCGAGTTGGTATCATGCAGTTATGAGAAAATAAAATCCAAATAAAATAAATCCAAAAAATATGTTTACTACAGGCCATAATAAACACAAATTTACAGTTTTTATTTTTTTTAACACTAACCATAGTTTAACCAATGGTATTTGTGGTAAAACTGTGATCATATAAATGGCAATCAATATGCCAAAAAAAAAAACAGACTTTTACTGTAAGAAATAGACCTTATAGTGTTAAGTTTGATCTGTGATCAGTGTTATCTGATGTGTAGTGATTCAAGTCAGATGTTCTGTGTTTCAAAATCATTTAATGCTGTTTTTTGTCAGTAAATCAATCCAGTGACTAAATGGTTAACTACACATTGTTTCTGTTAGTGTTGATACAGAATATACAGAGAGCGATTAAAGAATACTTCCTCTATAATCACTGGAGCTGTCAATCAAACAGCGTGAGTTTATCACTGACTCTCGCCATGATGCTGTCTACACTGCACAATGAATCTCTTCTTTACATCATGTTTTGCACTGTTACGTATGATGAAAGCATTTGTGAGGATGCAAAAATAGAGATACAAAGACCAGATTACTGCATTAATGCACTCAACAAAGTGTCAAAGTGACTTGATATCCTCCTCAAAAAGACCTGTGTAGATATATCAGAGCTGTTTGCAAAGGAAGTCATTTGTAGTTCTTTAACTACATTTCTCACATCCTCACCTACTGACACAATAACTCACTTCATCAATAGAGACATACAGTGTGTTACATTACCAGTTGAGAGGGTCGCTGGTGTGACGGTTGTAGAGCTGCTGTTAATGCTGCCGACATCTGAAAGTTTGGATGATAGTGATTAATGAACAGAGACACAAATATCATGAATGTATAACAGGATCTCATATAAATATAATCACCTGCACAGTAGGCTGACCAATTCACAGTTGGTCTAACCAACTCATAGACATAATAATTGCCTGGACAGGCTTTGACTTTAATGGGGTAAGACCCGTAATAGCAGCAGTAATTGTTCCAGTGACCGCAGACATCTCGAGTGACGACTCCATCTTGAACTCTTGGGTGTCCACCACGAATCCACAGTGGAATATGAGTGCCACAGCCATATGTTGTAATACACGTATCTGGGATCTGAGCATTCAGGCCGTTAATGAAGAGACGATACCAGCCGCTCCAGGTGACATTGGTGTCACTCTTGTGATATTCATGAATGGAATGAATATTATTGGTGGCTCTCCATCGATCGTCCAGCACAGTGTAGTTGTAACAGGGATCAGGCAGAATGGCTGTTATGAAAATATTTTAAGAAATTAACATGTTTCCTTACATGTGTTGTTATTATAAAATCTATCCAGAAGTGCAGCTAAAGACATTTATATATCTGTTTTTTATTACCAAAATATTACACCATAAATGGGAAGTGAAAATACAAATATTGAGTCACAGAGTATATGAACATTAATAGCAGCCGTTCCCAAATATCCTTGATTAATATTAATGAATCAACAAACAAATGATAAAAAGGGCACATGCACATATTTACCAGCACAGTATGAAATAACAGCCACTGAGCCTAAACAAGCCTTACACATCAAATTGCCTATTCTGGATTTTACTTAGTGGAATTAACTTACGATATTTTTTAAATAAAAGAAAATCATTTTTCTTCATCAAGATTTTTGAAACTGACTGGAATGTTTTCTTTTAAAACTGGAAGGTTTTGTCCGAGTATTTTCTCACAACACTGAGGAGTAAAGCCTGGAACTAAACAAAGTCGAAATGGTGCTTGAGAGGACTGTGGATCAAAACGGTAAAAATCAAAGACGGTAAAATCCTGTTGATTTGCTCTAATACACAGTTTAATCTTGACTTTCAGTGTTTATTTTGATGTGATGGTTTGGCCGTAGTGGCAATTTATTCATCAATGGGTGAAAACATGAATAATTAAAATCTTCAATTTCTTCTTAAAAGTTGTTGAATATTAAACTTTTCAAAAGAATATGGGTTTAACTTTATAAGCTGTATAAGTACGGAGTCGCTTTTATTTTCTGAACTTTTTATGTAGGCCTATTTGGACGAGAAAGTGTCCGGCGCTGAAAAAAAAAAAAAAAAAAAAAAAAAAAAGGTTATTGTGACCTTTTAATCTCGCAATTCTGACTTTTTTTTCTCATAATTGCGAGTTTATATCTCGTAATTATAACTATTTTCTCACAATTCTGACTTAATAACACGCAATTCTGATTTTTTTTTTATCAGAATTGTGTGATATATACTCGAAATCAGGTGTTATAAGGTCAGAATTGTGAGATATAAACTGAGATAAAAAGTCAGAATTGTGAGTTTATATCATGAAATTCTGACTATTTCTTAGAATTGCGAGTT
This sequence comes from Cyprinus carpio, assembly GCF_018340385.1. NCBI lineage: Eukaryota > Metazoa > Chordata > Actinopteri > Cypriniformes > Cyprinidae > Cyprinus > Cyprinus carpio. The sequence continues at coordinate 34,871,718 of NC_056597.1, forward strand.
TATATTTCACAATTATGACTTTTTAACTCAGAATTGCGAGTTGGTATCATGCAGTTATGAGAAAAAAAAAAAACAAAAAAATAATTCCAAAAAAATATGTTTACTACAGGCCATGATAAAACAAAATTTACAGTGTTTGTTTTTTTTTTAACACTAACCATAGTTTAACCCATGGTATTTGTGGTAAAACTGTGATCATATAAATGGCAATCAATATGCCAAAAAAAAAAAACAGACTTTTACTGTAAGAAATAGACCTTATAGTGTTAAGTTTGATCTGTGATCAGTGTTATCTGATGTGTAGTGATTCAAGTCAGATGTTCTGTGTTTTCAAAATCATTTAATGCTGTTTTTTGTCAGTAAATCAATCCAGTGACTAAATGGTTAACTACACATTGTTTTCTGTTAGTGTTGAACAGAATATACAGAGAGCGATCAAGAATACTTCCTCTATAATCACTGGAGCTGTCAATCAAACAGCGTGAGTTTATCACTGACTCTCGCCATGATGCTGTCTACACTGCACAATGAATCTCTTCTTTACATCATGTTTGCACTGTTACGTATGATGAACGCATTTGTTGCAAAAATAGAGATACAAAGACCAGATTACTGCAATGCACTCAAAAAGTGTCAAAGTGACTTGATATCCTCCTCAAAAAACTAGATACAGAGCTGTTTTGCAAAGATTTGTAGTTCTTTAACTACATTTCACATCATCTGATGTGTACAATAACTCATCAACAATCAAGACATATGTTCTGTGTTTCACAACTCATTTAGATGCTCGTTTTTGTCAGTAAATCAATCCAGTGACTGGTTAACTACACATTGTTTCTGTTAGTGTTGGACACTATACAGAGAGCGATTACAGAATACTTCTTCTATAATCACTGGAGCTGTCAATCAAACAGCGTGAGTTTATCACTGACTCTCGCCATGACGCTGTCTACACTGCACAATCAATCTCTTCTTTACATCATGTTTGCACTATTACGTATGAATGAAAGCATTTGTGAGGATGCAAAAATAGAGATACAAAGACCAGATTACTGCATTAATGCACTCAACAAAGTGTCAAAGTGACTTGATATCCTCCTCAAAAAAGACATGCGTAGATATATCAGAGCTGTTTGCAAAGGAAGTCATTTGTAGTTCTTTAACTACATTTCTCACATCCTCACCTACTGACACAATAACTCGCTTCATCAATAGAGACATACAGTGTGTTACATTACCAGTTGAGAGGGTCGCTGGTGTGACGGTTGTAGAGCTGCTGTTAATGCTGCCGACATCTGAAAGTTTGGATGATAGTGATTAATGAACAGAGACACAAAATATCATGAATGTATAACAGGAGCTCATATAAATATAATCACCTGCACAGTAGGCTGACCAATTCACAGTTGGTCTAACCAACTCATAGACATAATAATTGCCTGGACAGGCTTTGACAAGCCAAATCTAATTTTAAAAACGTAAGGGTCAAGAGCCCAACTAAAGCAAACACTGACCACTATAATGGTGACATAATTTTTTTTTTATTTTTGTCTTTGTTGATTCTGCTTGTTAACATCAGGTCTCATCAATAATGGTCAATCATCACTCAGTTAAACACTTAATTATCTCATTAACTTTAACTCTGATTCAGTGTTAATTTAACACTCCTATTTTAACACTTTCACACTCTTGAGTGTGGTCTCACATGTACTCCCAGCAGAGTTGATTTCACTCTGGATTTTTTGCTGTGTGGAATTAACTTACGATATTTTTTAAATAAAAGAAAATCATTTTTCTTCATCAAGATTTTTGAAACTGACTGGAATGTTTTCTTTTAAAACTGGAAGGTTTTGTCCAAGTATTTTCTCAGAACACTGAGGAGTAAAGCCGGGAACTAAACAAGTCGAAATGGTGCTTGAGAGGACTGTGGATCAAAATGGTAAAATCAAAGACGGTAAAATCCTGTTGATTTGCTCTAATACACAGTTTAATCTTGACTTTCAGTGTTTATTTTTGGTGTGATGGTTTGGCCGTAGTGGCAATTTATTCATCAGTGGGTGAAAACATGAATAATTAAAATCTTCAATTTCTTCTTAAACAAAGTTGTTGAATATTAAACTTTTCAAAAGAATATGGGTTTAACTTTATAAGCTGTACAAGTACGGAGTCGCTTTTATTTTCTGAACTTTTTATGTAGGCCTATGTATGGAAGAATGTTTCCGGCGCTAAAAAAAAAATAAAAAAAGGTTATTGTGACTTTTTATCTCGCAATTCTGACTTTTTTTCTCAAAATTGCGAGTTTATATCTCATAATTATAACTATTTTCTCACAATTCTGACTTAATAACACGCAATTCTGATTTTTTTTTTAATCAGAATTGTGTGATATATACTCGAAATCAGGTGTTATAAGGTCAGAATTGTGAGATATAAACTTGCAATTCTGAGATAAAAAGTCAGAATTGTGAGTTTATATCATGGAATTCTGACTATTTCTTGGAATTGCGAGTTTATGTTTCACAATTATGACTTTTTAACTCAGAATTGCGAGTTGGTATCATGCAGTTATGAGAAAATAAAATCCAAATAAAATAAATCCAAAAAAAATATGTTTACTACAGGCCATAATAAACACAAATTTACAGTTTTTATTTTTTTTAACACTAACCATAGTTTAACCATGGTATTTGTGGTAAAACTGTGATCATATAAATGGCAATCAATATGCCAAAAAAAAAAACAGACTTTTACTGTAAGAAATAGACCTTATAGTGTTAAGTTTGATCTGTGATCAGTGTTATCTGATGTGTAGTGATTCAAGTCAGATGTTCTGTGTTTCAAAATCATTTAATGCTGTTTTTTGTCAGTAAATCAATCCAGTGACTAAATGGTTAACTACACATTGTTTCTGTTAGTGTTGATACAGAATATACAGAGAGCGATTAAAGAATACTTCCTCTATAATCACTGGAGCTGTCAATCAACACAGCGTGAGTTTATCACTGACTCTCGCCATGATGCTGTCTACACTGCACAATGAATCTCTTCTTTACATCATGTTTGCACTGTTACGTATGATGAAAGCATTTGTGAGGATGCAAAAATAGAGATACAAAGACCAGATTACTGCATTAATGCACTCAACAAAGTGTCAAAGTGACTTGATATCCTCCTCAAAAAGACATGTGTAGATATATCAGAGCTGTTTGCAAAGGAAGTCATTTGTGTAGTTCTTTAACTACATTTCTCACATCCTCACCTACTGACACAATAACTCACTTCATCAATAGAGACATACAGTGTGTTACATTACCAGTTGAGAGGGTCGCTGGTGTGACGGTTGTAGAGCTGCTGTTAATGCTGCCGACATCTGAAAGTTTGGATGATAGTGATTAATGAACAGAGACACAAATATCATGAATGTATAACAGGAGCTCATATAAATATAATCACCTGCACAGTAGGCTGACCAATTCACAGTTGGTCTAACCAACTCATAGACATAATAATTGCCTGGACAGGCTTTGACTTTAATGGGGTAAGACCCGTAATAGCAGCAGTAATTGTCCCAGTGACCGCAGACATCTCGAGTGACGACTCCATCTTGAACTCTTGGGTGTCCACCACGAATCCACAGTGGAATATGAGTGCCACAGCCATATGTTGTAATACACGTATCTGGGATCTGAGCATTCAGGCCGTTAATGAAGAGACGATACCAGCCGCTCCAGGTGACATTGGTGTCACTCTTGTGATATTCATGAATGGAATGAATATTATTGGTGGCTCTCCATCGATCGTCCAGCAGAGTGTAGTTGTAACAGGGATCAGGCAGAATGGCTGTTATGAAAATATTTTAAGAAATTAACATGTTTCCTTACATGTGTTGTTATTATAAAATCTATCCAGAAGTGCAGCTAAAGACATTTATATATCTGTTTTTTATTACCAAAATATTACACCATAAATGGGAAGTGAAAATACAAATATTGAGTCACAGAGTATATGAACATTAATAGCAGCCGTTCCCAAATATCCTTGATTAATATTAATGAATCAACAAACAAATGATAAAAAGGGCACATGCACATATTTACCACCACAGTATGAAATAACAGCCACTGAGCCTAAACAAGCCTTAGACATCAAATTGCCCACACCAAAAAATACATAGTGGAATTAACTTACGATATTTTTTAAATAAAAGAAAATAATTTTTCTTTATCAAGATTTTTGAAACTGACTGGAATGTTTTCTTTTAAAACTGGAAGGTTTTGTCCGAGTATTTTCTCACAACACTGAGGAGTAAAGCCGGGAACTAAAAAAGTCGAAATGGTGCTTGAGAGGACTGTGGATCAAAACGGTAAAATCAAAGACGGTAAAATCCTGTTGATTTGCTCTAATACACAGTTTAATCTTGACTTTCAGTGTTTATTTTGGTGTGATGGTTTGGCCGTAGTGGCAATTTATTCATCAATGGGTGAAAAAATGAATAATAAAAATCTTAAATTTCTTCTTAAACAAAGTTGTTGAATATTAAACTTTTCGAAAGAATATGGGTTTAACTTTATAAGCTGTATAAGTACGGAGTCGCTTTTATTTTCTGAACTTTTTATGTAGGCCTATGTATGGAAGAAAGTGTCCGGCGCTGAAAAAAAAAAAAAAAAAAAAAAAAAGTTATTGTGACTTTTTATCTCGCAATTCTGACTTTTTTTCTCATAATTGCGAGTTTATATCTCGTAATTATAACTATTTTCTCACAATGCTGACTTAATAACACGCAATTCTGATTTTTTTTATTATCAGAATTGTGTGATATATACTCGAAATCAGGTGTTATAAGGTCAGAATTGTGAGATATAAACTGAGATAAAAAGTCAGAATTGTGAGTTTATATCATGAAATTCTGACTATTTCTTAGAATTGCGAGTTTATATTTCACAATTATGACTTTTTAACTCAGAATTGCGAGTTGGTATCATGCAGTTATGAGAAAACAAAAAACAAAAAATAATTCCAAAAAATGTTTACTACAGGCCATGATAAAACAAATTTACAGTGTTGTTTTTTTTTTTTTTAACACTAAACATAGTTTAACCATGGTATTTGTGGTAAAACTGTGATCATATAAATGGCAATCAATATGCCAAAAAAAAAAAACAGACTTTTACTGTAAGAAATAGACCTTATAGTGTTAAGTTTGATCTGTGATCAGTGTTATCTGATGTGTAGTGATTCAAGTCAGATGTTCTGTGTTTCAAAATCATTTAATGCTGTTTTTTGTCAGTAAATCAATCCAGTGACTAAATGGTTAACTACACATTGTTTCTGTTAGTGTTGACACAGAATATACAGAGAGCGATTAAAGAATACTTCTTCTATAATCACTGGAGCTGTCAATCAAACAGCGTGAGTTTATCACTGACTCTCGCCATGACGCTGTCTACACTGCACAATGAATCTCTTCTTTACATCATGTTTGCACTATTACGTATGATGAAAGCATTTGTGAGGATGCAAAAATAGAGATACAAAGACCAGATTACTGCATTAATGCACTCAACAAAGTGTCAAAGTGACTTGATATCCTCCTCAAAAAGACATGTGTAGATATATCAGAGCTGTTTGCAAAGGAAGTCATTTGTAGTTCTTTAACTACATTTCTCACATCCTCACCTACTGACACAATAACTCGCTTCATCAATAGAGACATACAGTGTGTTACATTACCAGTTGAGAGGGTCGCTGGTGTGACGGTTGTAGAGCTGCTGTTCATGCTGCCGACATCTGAAAGTTTGGATGATAGTGATTAATGAATAGAGACACAAAATATCATGAATGTATAACAGGAGTTCATATAAATATAACCACCTGCACAGTAGGCTGACCAATTCACAGTTGGTCTAACCAACTCATAGACATAATAATTGCCTGGACAGGCTTTGACAAACCAAATCTAATTTTAAAGACGTAAGGGTCAAGAGCCCAACTAAAGCAAACACTGACCACTATAATGGTGACATAATTTTTTTTGATTTTTGTCTTTGTTGATTCTGCTTGTTAACATCAGGTCTCGTCAATAATGGTCAATCATCACTCAGTTAAACACTTAATTATCTCAATTAACTTTAACTCTGATTCAGTGTAAATTTAACACTCCTATTTTAACACTTTCACACTCTTGAGTGTGGTCTCACATGTACTCCCAGCAGAGTTGATTTCACTCTGGATTTTTTGCTGTGTGGAATTAACTTACGATATTTTTTAAATAAAAGAAAATAATTTTTCTTCATCAAGATTTTTGAAACTGACTGGAATGTTTTCTTTTAAAACTGGAAGGTTTTGTCCAAGTATTTTCTCAGAACACTGAGGAGTAAAGCCGGGAACTAAACAAGTCGAAATGGTGCTTGAGAGGACTGTGGAACAAAACGGTAAAATCAAAGACGGTAAAATCCTGTTGATTTGCTCTAATACACAGTTTAATCTTGACTTTCAGTGTCTATTGTGGTGTGATGGTTTGGCCGTAGTGGCAATTTATTCATCAGTGGGTGAAAACATGAATAATTAAAATCTTCAATTTCTTCTTAAACAAAGTTGTTGAATATTAAACTTTTCAAAAGAATATGGGTTTAACTATATAAGCTGTACAAGTACGGAGTCGCTTTTATTTTCTGAACTTTTTATGTAGGCCTATGTATGGAAGAATGTTTCCGGCGCTAAAAAAAAAAAAAAAAAAAAAAAAAAGGTTATTGTGACTTTTTATCTCGCAATTCTGACTTTTTTTCTCAAAATTGCGAGTTTATATCTCATAATTATAACTATTTTCTCACAATTCTGACTTAATAACACGCAATTCTGATTTTTTTTATTATCAGAATTGTGTGATATATACTCGAAATCAGGTGTTATAAGGTCAGAATTGTGAGATATAAACTTGCAATTCTGAGATAAAAAGTCAGAATTGTGAGTTTATATCATGGAATTCTGACTATTTCTTGGAATTGCGAGTTTATGTTTCACAATTATGACTTTTTAACTCAGAATTGCGAGTTGGTATCATGCAGTTATGAGAAAATAAAATCCAAATAAAATAAATCCAAAACATATGTTTACTACAGGCCATAATAAACACAAATTTACAGTTTTTATTTTTTTTAACACTAACCATAGTTTAACCATGGTATTTGTGGTAAAACTGTGATCATATAAATGGCAATCAATATGCCAAAAAAAAAACAGACTTTTACTGTAAGAAATAGACCTTATAGTTTTAAGTATGATCTGTGATCAGTGTTATCTGATGTGTAGTGATTCAAGTCAGATGTTCTGTGTTTCAAAATCATTTAATGCTGTTTTTGTCAGTAAATCAATCCAGTGACTAAATGGTTAACTACACATTGTTTCTGTTAGTGTTGATACAGAATATACAGAGAGCGATTAAAGAATACTTCCTCTATAATCACTGGAGCTGTCAATCAAACAGCGTGAGTTTATCACTGACTCTCGCCATGATGCTGTCTACACTGCACAATGAATCTCTTCTTTACATCATGTTTGCACTGTTACGTATGATGAAAGCATTTGTGAGGATGCAAAAATAGAGATACAAAGACCAGATTACTGCATTAATGCACTCAACAAAGTGTCAAAGTGACTTGATATCCTCCTCAAAAAGACCTGTGTAAATATATCAGAGCTGTTTGCAAAGGAAGTCATTTGTAGTTCTTTAACTACATTTCTCACATCCTCACCTACTGACACAATAACTCACTTCATCAATAGAGACATACAGTGTGTTACATTACCAGTGGAGAGGGTCGCTGGTGTGACGGTTGTAGAGCTGCTGTTAATGCTGCCGACATCTGAAAGTTTGGATGATAGTGATTAATGAACAGAGACACAAAATATCATGAATGTATAACAGGAGTTCATATAAATATAATCACCTGCACAGTAGGCTGACCAATTCACAGTTGGTCTAACCAACTCATAGACATAATAATTGCCTGGACAGGCTTTGACTTTAATGGGGTAAGACCCGTAATAGCAGCAGTAATTGTCCCAGTGACCGCAGACATCTCGAGTGACGACTCCATCTTGAACTCTTGGGTGTCCACCACGAATCCACAGTGGAATATGAGTGCCACAGCCATATGTTGTAATACACGTATCTGGGATCTGAGCATTCAGGCCGTTAATGAAGAGACGATCCCAGCCGCTCCAGGTGACATTGGTGTCACTCTTGTGATATTCATGAATGGAATGAATATTATTGGTAGCTCTCCATCGATCGTCCAGCACAGTGTAGTTGTAACAGGGATCAGGCAGAATGGCTGTTATGAAAATATTTTAAGAAATTAACATGTTTCCTTACATGTGTTGTTATTATAAAATCTATCCAGAAGTGCAGCTAAAGACATTTATATATCTGTTTTTTATTACCAAAATATTACACCATAAATGGGAAGTGAAAATACAAATATTGAGTCACAGAGTATATGAATATTAATTGCAGCCGTTCCCAAATATCCTTGATTAATATTAATGAATCAACAAACAAATGATAAAAAGGGCACATGCACATATTTACCAGCACAGTATGAAATAACAGCCACTGAGCCTTAACAAGCCTTACACATAAAATTGCCTATTCTGGATTTTACTTAGTGGAATTAACTTATAATATTTCATAAAAAAGAAAATCATAAATACAGTAAAGCTTTAGCAAATCTACTGCACATAAACTTTGACAAAATGATAAAGTAAGTTCCAGTACTTCAGGTTTACAGCCAATAAAATAAACTAGCTTGATAAATACGATAAAAAAAAAAAAAAAAAAAAAAATTAATTCAAAATGTTCATTCAATAAAAAAATGATAAATGTACTGTAAACCTGTGCAGTGGTACAAAACGATAATTTCAACAAAATATTTAATCTTGTTTTTATTTTAAAGCATACAATGTCTCAATTGACAAATTTCATGATCTGTAAACCACAGAAAATTAAACTGCAAAGTAATGTGCATTGCTTTTAAAAAAATAAAAAAATAAATAAGTATCTCAAATATTTGTGTAAATTTGTAAAGTAATCCATTACTTGATACATCAAAAAAGTAATCTGATTACAGTATATAATGCATTACCCCCAATACAGGTTACAGTTGTAGATGACAGTAGACGACACATTTAACATTTTGGTCTCCCTGTTTTTCTTAACATGCACAGATCACTGGTGAGCTCTAATGCCTGATTTACAGTATCTGCAAAAAGGTTTCTCTGTGGTAATTTGTAAGACCTCTGATCCACTTCATCAAGCTTGTATGCATCTGTGAGGCCATGAAGAGTTATCAGTTGTGTCTGTGCAGTTGACTATTAATAAAAGAGTCCAGAACCCTGTGATATTCTGCTCTCTAGCTTTGGCTTTTGTCTTAAGAAATGTCTGCGTCCACACGAAACCACAAAACAGACACAAAACAATGTAGTATACATGCCAGACCAGCATGTGGCGCTGTAATTCTGCCACAGAGATACACTAAAAATGGAGAAGAAGACTTGGACTAAATGCATAAACAAACGAACATGAAACAATACATTTATTAATCTGTGTTAACGTTAGTTAATAAAAAGACAATCATTCAGTGTTTGTTCACATTTTTGTTGCGGTTACCTGAAGTAGCGTTTTCTGTCTAGGGGCGACACGTGGGTTGATGAAAATGTTTCAGAAAATGTATGGATTCGCTGTCCACATGAAAACGCAAGGGTGGCATTTTCAGATTTATTCACTCTGGGACCCGGTTTCAAAAAATATTGGTTTCACTCTCCCAAAACACCGGATCCATGTGGATGAATTCCTTTCAACTCCCAATACAAAATAGCCTTCCATACAGTGCCCTACACATCGAAAAATTACTCTAAAGGAGGTACCTGAGCATTAAAAAATGACACCAAGGGGTCTTCTTCTCTCATTTATTGGAGGATCGCACCAATTCTCATGTATTACTGTTTCCAATATCCCACTGTTGTTGCCAACTTTGAATTATTTGCTTTTTAATTATTGCTTTAATTTCAAATCTACTCTATGATACTTCCATTTCTATTCAGCTTGTTTCGCCAATTTATTTGATGCTTTATTCTCTTTCACTCCCACATGAACATATTAAAACCTTCTTTAAGCCTGCTTTGCTTATCCATCTTAAAGCTCTCACTACTGCAGTTAACTCTCCTGAAAAAAAAAAAAAAAAAAACTTATTTGAAATCCTTATCTTTGCACAATTTTTGTAATCTATATGACTTTATATATATATATATATATATATATATATATATATATATATATATTTATATATATATATATATATATATATATATATATATATGCATCTTAACAGACTTGTGTTAAATGTCCATACTCTGTCCACAAATATTCCCTTACCCAGATTTCCTCAAATTCACTCATACCTTCTTTCTGTCTGGATTTATAGCATTTTTAAATCAACTATAGGTTTAGGCAAAATCCACAAAGGAACTGCTGATAAAGTAACTCTTCAAACAATACTTAACCCTTTAACATCCAATCCCTCTACTAAATCTCCAACAATCCATCCAAAACTATTACATTCCTGTTTTCCATGCTCCCAACATTTCTCTAGTACTCGTATTGTGGGATGTGAGTTATCCTGTGCCATTAGATTTGCCAAATATACTGCAGTTAACTGTTGTCTTCTTAAATTGAGAGGCCTTTCACCTACTTTATACTTAATAAAAAATAATGACTAATGAATATCAATTAATAAACAAAGAAAACATCAGACTACATTACCAGCTGAGCTCGTCTCTGGTGTGACTGTTGTATTGGTGCTGCTGATGTTAGTAACAGCTGAAAAAAATAACGACAGATGAATCCACAAAAATGTATATATTATGACTATGAATATATTTGAGTTCTTCCAATAAAAATGCTATATATCATGAATGGGTGTATGAACCTGCTCAGTGGTTCAAAACATGAATTCCAACATTACATCTAAATCATTACATCCTTGTGCATATGAGTCATTGTGGCTCAAATGCACAATTTTTGTAATCTATATGACTTTTTAGGTCATCCCAGAGCATTGGAAAAGATAATTACAAAAAAAAATATCATACTGTTAAAAACATAAATAACACACAAAATGTAATAATAAAAAATAAACTATACAGGTCCTTCTCAAAAAATTAGCATATTGTGAAAAAGTTCATTATTTTCCATAATGTAATGATAAAAATTTAACTTTCATATATTTTAGATTCATTGCACACCAACTGAAATATTTCAGGTCTTTTATTGTTTTAATACTGATGATTTTGGCATACAGCTCATGAAAACCCCAAATTCCTATCTCAAAAAATTAGCATATCATGAAAAGGTTCTCTAAACGAGCTATTAACCTAATCATCTGAATCAACTAATTAACTCTAAACACCTGCAATAGATTCCTGAGGCTTTTAAAAACTCCCAGCCTGGTTCATTACTCAAAACCGCAATCATGGGTAAGACTGCCGACCTGACTGCTGTCCAGAAGGCCATCATTGACACCCTCAAGCGAGAGGGTAAGACACAGAAAGAAATTTCTGAACGAATAGGCTGTTCCCAGAGTGCTGTATCAAGGCACCTCAGTGGGAAGTCCTGTGGGAAGGAAAAAGTGTGGCAAAAAACGCTGCACAACGAGAAGAGGTGACGGGACCCTGAGGAAGATTGTGGAGAAGGACCAATTCCAGACCTTGGGGGACCTGCGGAAGCAGTGGACTGAGTCTGGAGTAGAAACATCCAGAGCCACCGTGCACAGGCGTGTGCTTTTGAACCAGAAACAGCGGCAGAAGCGCCTGACCTGGGCTACAGAGAAGCAGCACTGGACTGTTGCTCAGTGGTCCAAAGTTATTTTTTTTGGATGAAAGCAAATTTTGCATGTCATTCGGAAATCAAGGTGCCAGAGTCTGGAGGAAGACTGGGGAGAAGGAAATGCCAAAATGCCTGAAGTCCAGTGTCAAGTACCCACAGTCAGTGATGGTCTGGGGGGCCATGTCAGCTGCTGGTGTTGGTTCACTGTGTTTTATCAAGGGCAGGGTCAATGCAGCTGGCTATCAGGAGATTTTGGAGCACTTCATGCTTCCATCTGCTGAAAAGCTTTATGGAGATGAAGATTTCGTTTTTCAGCACGACCTGGCACCTGCTCAAAGTGCCAAAACCACTGGTAAATGGTTTACTGACCATGGTATTACTGTGCTAAATTGGCCTGCCAACTCTCCTGACCTGAACCCCATAGAGAATCTGTGGGATATTGTGAAGAGAAAGTTGAGAGACGCAAGACCCAACACTCTGGATGAGCTTAAGGCCGCTATCGAAGCATCCTGGGCCTCCATAACACCTCAGCAGTGCCACAGGCTGATTGCCTCCATGCCACGCCGCATTGAAGCAGTCATTTCTGCAAAAGGATTCCCGACCAAGTATTGAGTGCATAACTGAACATAATTATTTGAAGGTTGACTTTTTTTGTATTAAAAACACTTTTCTCTTTATTGGTCGGATGAAATATGCTAATTTTTTGAGATAGGAAATTTTGGGTTTTCATGAGCTGTATGCCAAAATCATCAGTATTAAAACAATAAAAGACCTGAAATATTTCAGTTGGTGTGCAATGAATCTAAAATATATGAAAGTAAAATTTTTATCATTACATTATGGAAAATAATGAACTTTTTCACAATATGCTAATTTTTTGAGAAGGACCTGTATGTCAAATGGATTACTCTTATGATTTTGCAGCTTGATGGCTTCACACTAGGCTACTTACATATAACAGAGATGATAGTCAGTGCTCTTATAAAACCTGAAATATATGAAGAAAAACTTAATGAAATCAATGAAAACCATAATCTTATGACCATTAACAACTTCAAGAAAAATAGTTATGTTTTGAGTTAACTGCATTCATCATCTGACTTCAGTTCATTTTATAAAGGTTGAGTTGAAGGTTGGAGTTTGTTGGGGCAGTGTGAACTAGTCTTTACTAATCATGACAAAAAAATACTCACTTTTAAGAAGAGAGGAAACCATTGTCAGTGTAGACAGCCTGATGTATTTCTCTATATCCAAAAGCCAGCACAGAGGATCTCCTTCATTTACTGCTTAGAAGGAAAAAGCTAATTAGTTTGGTACTGATTTATAACTTCTTTTGGTTTCCTCTTTGTGTCAAACACACATGAAAAATTCCACTGAATTTATTCATTTACATGTTACAAGCATTATAAGCGAGGAGAAATGTAAACATTTATATTTTAAAAAGAATGAAAAGATAGAACTCCTCACATTCAAATGCATTTGTTTCCAGCATATTTTTTAAAATGTGTAAATATTTGTATGAACATATAAAGCTTAACAACTGAGACTGTGAGATGTTACTCTACTCTTCCACCAAGTCACTTGCATGTTCTCGAATATGTCTGGGGGTATATATGGTCACAAGTGGTCTACACTCTAAAAAATGCTGGGTTAAATATAACCCAGCGCTGGGTTAAAAAGGGACCAACCCAACGGTTTGGTTGTTTTGACCCAGCGGTTGGCAGAGGTATAAAGTCCAGGGGTCAGAAAGTAAAAGCCCTGTCATATGTTTATTCCACCCATGAACTCAGCAAGCTGTTTTAACCAGAGGAGAACCAAGTCATTCCTTTCAAGTCACAAGCAAGTCTCAAATTAAATCCCAAGTCCTCAAAGAGTTAAAGTTAATGAGATAATTAAGTGATTAATTAAATGATGATTGCACATTAGTGATGAACATCTGCTGTTAACAATCAACAATCATTGAAGAAAAGTGAAACACAAGAACTACAACTGACTTCAGCCACAGCCTTAGACAGAGACGTGGGAACTATATTGTGAGAGGGGGGGGGGCGGGATTCTTGGGGGGGGGGGGTTAGTGTAGGCCTATAGTAGCCTGTGTTATGTATCCTGATTGACTTTATGATTAGATAAATCTGTTTTGCACATGCATCGCCACAGAGTTAACCATTTCAGACAGTACAGGACAGCCTCTGTCTCGTTCACTTCACGTCTGTGGGCGTTACACACAGCTCAGTGTGGCCCAGGCACGGCGCCAGGATTCCAGTTTTGGATGGGCCAGACCAATTGTGGGTGGGCCTTAAATTAATTTTTTTTTTAATGCCAATCACTGCTTAACATAATAAAAAAATATTGACTAATATAGCCTACTGTTATATTATCTGTGCATATACATAATTTAGATTTTAATAGCTTGATGCTCTTTAAATATTTTGTTGCATTGTTAAAAGTTTCGGTGCATAGGACAGACCTATCCACGATCGCTCTCCATGATTCTGACCAAAGAAGAGCGCTTTGGAATCTCCATTACGCATGAAACGCATCATACCTTGGCTGCGTTTCCCGATAACATTGTCTCTTAGCGCGCTACGAAGACTCTTAAAGTATAACTTAACTTAAGGTATACTACAACTAAAGGTATATCATTGCTAGGCATCTTCAGGGCTATCATCCACTCGCGAAGCATAGGCTCTGAAAGGCAGAGGTGCTGGCGCCCTCCTAGCAACGGCGCTGTTTTTGGTAAAACATGATTTTGACGACTTCATTAAGTTTTGTTTTATAGAAAACTCTTTTTAAAAGATATTCGTTTTGTATAAATTGTATCTTAATTTTGATCAATGTTTTATCAATCAATTGCCCGTATTTAATAAATAAAAAGGAAATATATAGCAGACAATGTAATAACCTTAGTGTAATTGACAGAATTACTAAAAATATTTTGCTACCTAAAAGTTAGCAAAACCTTTAAAAAAAACTTTTCCGTTTGGTCTCGTACTCTATCGCATACGTTGTCAGTGTCGTGCGCTTGCTTAGACCTTTGTTGTGATAAACAGTAAAGTGTGTTCAAGCGCTAGCAAAAAGACAGTGTAAAGAAATACCCTTTGAGAGAAGCAGTTAAATCAGCGGAAGTTAAAAGCAGATCGTAAGTGTATTTATTTCTTGTCTCATTAGTGTTTAGCGCAGTTGTCCTTGCTAGGAAACGCTTGTTTGTTTACTGTGTTAAGACGTGCTGCGTTTGGTCTCGTACTCTATCACATACGTTGTCAGTGTCGTGCGCTTGCTTAGACCTTTGTTGTGATAAACAGTAAAGTGTGTTCAGCTGAATTCAATTTCCGTTTTGTCTGACTGATATACAAAATAGGTTAGTAAACCACGGCAGCGGTCGCGGCAGCCCTCCTGTTAAGCCCTCCTCGTGTGAAGACTGAAGAGTGTAAAGACCACTGACTCCACCGTGCGACTCCACTGGGCAGGGACACCGGCAAGGGATATAAGTATTGTTTTGATTAATCCTTTTTTACTTCTACTTGTTTCACTTCTATTTCAGTTTTTATAACCAATTATTACTATGTGTTTCCAGATTCCTACTATCACTACTACTCGCAAACCACGCATCACACATTGTAGGCTGCGCAATCATAACAACCTGCACACTCTGCCTATGTCTGCTAATACACTATCTTTTTCTATTGGTCTCTGGAATTGCCAGTCTGCTGTAAACAAAGCCGATTTCATTACTTCTATTATAAGTCATTCAAAGCTTAATCTCATGGCCCTGACAGAGACCTGGATCAAACCAGAGGACACTGCTAAACCTGCAGCACTCTCCAATAATTTCACATTTTCCCACTCCCCCCCGTTTGACTGGAAGAGGTGGAGGTACTGGTCTGCTCATCTCTAATGATTGGAAATTTAATCCTTTACCATCTTTGGGTATCAACAGCTCCTTTGAATCTCATTCAGTTACTGTTACCTATCCTCTTAAAATAAATTTTGTAGTTGTCTATCGACCCCCAGGACCAGTAGGTAACTTTTTGTATGAATTAGATGTGCTGCTCTCAACCTTTCCTGAGGATGGTACTCCCCTAGTTATGCTTGGAGATTTCAACATCCACCTAGATAAACCTCTATCAGCTGACTTCCACACTCTGCTTGCCTCTTTTGATCTCAACCGAGTGTCAACTACTGCTACTCACAAATCAGGCAACCAACTGGACCTTATTTACACACGACACTGCTCCACTGATCATGTACTGGTTACTCCACTGCACACCTCAGATCACTTCCTCCTCACTCTTAAACTCAACATGGTTCCTGACACATCACTTACCCCTCCACATGTCATCCTAACCTACGCTCACTCTCACCCTCCCGGCTATCTACAATGGTTTCATCTTCGCTTCCTTCCCTAAACTATTAGCATCTTTTGATGCTAACAGTGCTACTGATACTTTCTGCTCCACTCTTATATCTTGTTTAGACACTGTTTGCCCCTTGTCTTCCAGGCCAGCCCGTACCACCCCTTCAGCCCCTTGGTTATCTGATGTTCTATGCGAACATCGTTCTAAACTTAGAGCTGCTGAAAGGGTGTGGCGCAAATCCAAAAATACTACTGACCTTAATTTGTATCAGTCACTCCTCTCTTCCTTTTCTGCTAATGTCTCCACTGCTAAAAGGACATACTACCATAACAAAATTAACAATTCGTCTAACTCTCGCATGCTTTTTAAAACATTTTCCTTGCTTCTTTGTCCTCCTCCTACCCCTCCTGCTTCATCTCTAATAGCTGACGAATTTGCCACATTTTTCATTAATAAAATTAAAAACATCAGTGCACAATTTTACACCACATTCCATCAAGCACATCTCACCAGCAAACATAGGCTCATTCACATCCTTCTCTTCACTCTCTGAGGCAGAAGTCTCCAAACTCATCCTTTCTAATCATCCTACTACTTGTCCACTTGATCCTATTCCATCTCATCTCCTTCAAGCCATTTCTCCTGCAGTTGTAACTGCACTCACTCACATCATTAACATATCCTTCCACACTGGTGTTTTCCCCTCATCATTTAGACAGGCTCGTATAACTCCACTACTTAAGAAACCCACCCTCAACCCATCTCTTTTAGAGAACTACAGACCAGTTTCCCTTCTTCCTTTCACTGCAAAAACACTTGAATGAGCTGTATTCAACCATATCCTTACCTTTCTCACACAGAACAACCTCCTTGACAGCAACCAATCTGGCTTCAGAAGTGGACATTCAACTGCCTTGCTCTCAGTTGTTGAAGCCCAGAGCGGAATCCAAATCTTCAATACTTATCTTACTTGATCTATCTGCTGCTTTTGACACGGTTAACCACCAGATCCTCCTGTCAACCCTACTGACAAAGGGCATCTCAGGAACCGCACTCCAGTGGTTTGAGTCTTACCAATCAGATAGGTCCTTCAAAGTATCTTGGAGAGGTGAGGTGTCCAAGTCGCAACAGGGCTCAGTTTTTGGACCACTTCTCTTCTCTGTCTACATGACATCATTAGATTCTGTCATTCAGAAACATGGCTTTTCATACCACTGCTATGCTGATGACACTCAGCTCTACCTCTCATTCCATCCTGATGATCCATCGGTAGCTGCTCGCATCTCAGCTTGTTTAACAGACATTTCTTGCTGGATGAAGAACCATCACCTTCAACTCAACCTTGCCAAGACAGAACTGCTTGTGGTCCCAGCAAACCCATCGTTTCATCACAATTTCACCATCAAGTTAGGCACATCAACCATAACTCCTTCAAAAACAGCCAGAAACATTGGAGTTATGATTGATGATCAGCTAACTTTCTCAGACCACATTGCTAAAACTGTCCGGTCCTGAAGATTTGCTAAATTCAACATTAAGAAGATCAGGCCCTTTCTTTCGGAACATGCTGCACAACTCCTTGTTCAAGCTCTTGTTCTGTCCAGGCTGGACTATTGCAACGCTCTCTTGGCAGGTCTTCCAGCCAGTTCTATCAAACCTTTACAATTAATCCAGAACGCGACAGCAAAATTAATTTTTAATGAGCCGAAAAGAATACACGTCACACCTCTGTTTATCAATTTGCACTGGCTACCAATAGCTGCTCGCATAAAATTCAAGGCATTGATGTTTGCCTACAAAACCACCACTGGCTCTGCACCCCTTTACCTAAATTTATTACTTCAGAATTATGTGCCCTCTAGAAGCTTACATTCTGCAAGTGAACGTCGCTTGATTGTGCTATCCCAAAGAACCACAAAGTCACTTTTATGGACTTTTAAATTAAATGTTCCCTCCTGGTGGAATGACCTGCCCAACTCAATCCGAGCAGCTGAGTCCTTAGCCTCTTCAAGAATCGGCTTAAAACACATCTCTTCCATCTTTATTTGACCCTCTAACTTTTGCACTCACTATTCTAATTCTATTTAAAAAAAAATAAATAAAAAAATAAAAAATATCTAACTACCTTTCTAATCTTTTTTTTCTAATCTTTTTGTATTCTATTTCCTTTTCATTTTCATTTAAAAAAAGACCTCTAACACTAGCTTGCTCTATTCTTTTTCTATTCTATCTGTTTTCTTTTTATTTATTATATTATTTAAAAGCCCTTGCTACGTGTCCTGCGTTTAAGCTTACTGAGACTTGTTATAGCACTTATATAGCATTGCTCTTTTGTTGTTTTTGATTGCTTCCATTGTCCTCATTTGTAAGTCACTTTGGATAAAAACGTCTGCTAAATGACTGAATGTAAATGTAAATGTAAAAGTTAAAGATTTTTTTGTGTCACGCATGCATGAATGTCTATTTCCCTCATATTAAATATAAAACGCATGTGGACTGATATTTTTCCAATGTCTGGACTCCTTTATTAATGTAGTATATGAAAAGACGTTTCAATATATTGGTATTAAATGCATTTTCTGAGAATTTATATTTCAAGTTGTCACTGCAAATGTCGAAATGCGTGCTCTATGATGATCTGCTTTTATGTAATTTTTCCTTTTTTATTCAGAATATTCACAAATGTGTTAGCTATGGCATGAAATATCTGATATTCTGATTGTATGCCCCTATTCATTCACTATATCTATTAGAATAACACACTTTACTGTAGTTTCACATAGTTCTTAATGTAAAACTTAAACTTATAAGTGAAGGGAAGTCATTTTGAGCAAAATCAGGCCAGCTCATGAGGCTTATTTCATCATATATAAACAGCTACTATCTCATCATTGTACAACACCACATGCATTTTTACAGAGAGAGATCTAACACAGCAAGTCAAGGGTCAAGAGTCCAACTAAAGCAAACACTGATCTCCATGGTTGCATCATTTTAACCAATAAAACATCAACATCTGATCCTCTGTAATTCTCAATAACAGCAGGTGTTCATCACTAACCATTTAATTAGTCACTTAATTATCTCATTAACATTTAACTCTTTGGAACTTGGGATTTGACTTGAGACTCGTTTGTGACTTGAAAGGAATGACTTGGTTACTCCTCTGGTGAAATCAGCTGCTTAGCTCATGGGTGGAGCAAAAATATGTCAGGACTTTTACTCTTTGGCCCTTGGACTATCCACCTCTGGTCAAAATAACCCAGCCGCTGGGTCAAAACAACCCAACTGCTGGGTTGGTCCTTTTTTAACCCAGCCTTTTTTTTAGAGTGTAGAAAGCACTTCATATTGGATCAGGACAATGACCCAAAACACCCTGCCAGTTCAGTCAAGGAATTTATCAGGGCAAAGAAATGTTGCCCAAATCAATCTCCAGATTTAAATATGATTGAACATTAATTTCACCAGCTGAAGAGGAGACTAAAGACAGAAACTCCCCAAAACAAGCAGTTGGAGTTGGCGGCATTAAAGTCTGGGGAAAAGCATTTCAAAGCATAAGACCAAGAGTCTGGTGATGTCTATGGGTTGCAGATTCACTGCTCTGATTGCATGCGAGGGATCTGCAACTAAATATTAGCTTTTAATCTTTTACATTTGCCTTAAATTCAACTGTTCCAATACTTATGCTCACATCAAATAGTGGGATGAACTCTAAAAGTGCTGTCCTTTTTATTTGGTAAAATGTGTATGTGTCGAAAGACCTAATAATAAAATGTGACATTCTGTAGTTTTATCGCATATTCATCTTTTAATCATATTTGCAAATGTCTTGACTCCACAGAAGAGAAAGCAATTTTGTCTTTACTGTTCCAATACTTATGGAGGGCACTGTTTGTCATACTGTACATACAAATACACACAAAGCATCAAAATATGCTGTTGTTTGTTTAATTTACAGAGTAGAAAGAAGATCTTACCTGATGTAAGCTGACACACAATGATCCTCACAGACACTGATCAAGTGACTGATTAACAATGCATGTGTTTAGATGTTCATAGAGATGCTATTTGTACATCATCGTCATAAGGAAATGTGTGAAGTACACAAATTCAAATTCATATACAAATGTGTATATATATATAACAATAGCTCACAGGTCAAGTTCCTCTGTAGTGTATTTTTAAAATCCTTCCACATAATGCCTTATGTTTAATTTCCTATCACACTGTAAAACCCGACAAGTAACTTAACTCAAACCGTTTGAGTAAACAGATATCCTTAAAAACCTGACAAGTTATGTTAACTCAAACCGTTTGAGGCAACCGATTGCCTTAAACCATTTAAGTTTTAAAACTAACAGTTATGAGTACTCTGAACTTCAGTTGAGTTCAGAAAAAGAAGCTATACATTGCAATTAAGTAATTGAGTGATTAATTCAGTGATAATTGTGAATTAGTTATTGAGAATTAACTAAGGTTTAGATGTTGATTTATTGTTTCACTGCCACTGCCACTGATCACAGCGTGAGTATAATAAGGCAACAGGTGCAATGCATACCAGGTTTTTGCTGAGGAGCCGAGCCGGAGACCCGGCGCCTCAGCTGTGGTATAGCAACCGTGGCGACGGAATGTGACGTCTCTGTTCCCTCCTTCAGAGAACGAGGGTTACCATACGTAACCGAAACGTTCCCTTTCAGTCGGTCACTTTCGACGTCACGTCAGTGACTAAAAGCTCCATGGGTGCTGCCCCTTCCAGTGCCCTGTGTGAGCCACCTGCGTCCCTATTAGGTGTAGGCCAGGGCTCGGAACAAGTAGTTCCACTCACCATTGTCAAAGCCCTACCTCACTGGGTGAGATTGGATAACACTGGGAAAACATACCCGTTCCACTTGGAAAAGGGACGCTGCGGAAGCCCCATCCTCCCGGAAGGAGTTTTCGGAAGCAAATACACATATAGCATCCATTTAGGTGTATATGGAGAAACTTGAGGTGATTAAAACCCTTTTGGGAAGGCAGAAGTCTGCCGGGGAAACACGGACTCTAAGGCTATACCATGGACTATACGCATACGAGTACCGCTTAGGTCTCAATATGGAACTGTTGGAAACTCAGAAGCGAAGACCAGGAGACTCTTGGGTAATCTTCAGCAGAATTCTTTATTGAGAACGCTCTGCTTAGCGCTACAGTCATCAAAATTCTAACCAAAGCAGTGATACTTTGGAGTTTATATACATTTCAAGGGGGGAGGGATACATAGGGTGAAGACAATTTTAAACAAAGCAAGTGCAATACAGGTATCACCCGACACTGGAAAACTCCCAGCTTTGATCTCATCAGCATAACAGTGTCATTTAAATACAGAGGTGCCTGACAGTATCACCCATCCCTTCACATTATCATAGAAACAAAGGCACAGCTGTGCCTTGAGTTTATGGTCAGGAAGCGCAAACAAAAGGTCAATGTCTCAGAAACCTGGGCTGCTTGACTTGATCATCTCAGAATGTCATCATCTTAACCTCAAAATGTAAAAACACAATGTACATACTATTACATTGGAACCTAGATTTAACATTTTATAAATTTGTAATCCCACAGTCCTCCCGTTGAGAGTTCTTATAACTCTCACATAATACAAATTTAAACTTTCATAAGTCCATTCTATGGCCTATTTTTTTTTAACATAAGCCCCATCTTGCAGTCATGTAACTTGAAAAGGTTACATAACTTAATTGATTCTGTGTCTTGTCCTAGATTTACTTAGGTGTAATAGTTCTTTTTAGAACCATAACTGTTGAAACATATGACATGGATGGTAACATGTCGTGGAAACTACATGTTGACACAGAAAACCATGTCCTGGGCTCCCCGCTGGTCTGTGTGTGTCCTAGTCTGTCCCTGTAATTGGTGTGCAAACTTTACTGTGTGACATCTCCATCTTCCAATGGAACATCAGTCATAACAAAACATCATAACAAAGAGAATAGGAGTGACTAGGGTGTGCTGTAATATAGCTTTGAAGGCTGTGAGTGTACTTAACTAGCGTTAGAAATTAAGCATCACAGCCCTAACAGTTAACACCTGAGCAAGCTGTTCCAACAGTTAGGTGAAGTGGGGAGGGGCTGCTTAAGAGTGGTAAGTAGACTGAGTAGGAGCTGAGTAAAGCTGTTCATTTCTCTTAATGTCTTCTTGCTTTCCTACACTCTTTCATCCAGTGTCCGGATTTACCACATTAATGACAACTGCCCTCCCTTCTTAGGACTTTTACGTTCTGTCGGTTCTCTGTGTTGACCTGAAAAGATGCTGCTGCAATCTTTACTCTGGCTTTGACATCAGACTCTCTTTCCCAAGTAGCTAACCTGTCCAAGTTGTTTTTGCAAGCTTCCAGTGGACCATGGATCTAAGAAAAAGCAGTTCTGTACTCAGCTAAAAGGCCGTCAAACCATGTTCGAACTAGTGGTCCTTTATGATTCACTTCCTTCTCTGGAGTGTCAGCTATTCCACTGTAAGCTGCAGCTGACTGACAAAACCTTTCAGTGTATTCACTTACAGTTTCATCCTTCTTCTGTACACAACTAGTGACCTTTGACCAATTCACTTTTGGTCCAACAATGTTCTTTAACTCTCTCAGAACTCCCTCTCTCAATTCATCTTTACTGGCATGTTGTAGTTCAGAAGTAACAGCAGACTCAAAACTGTTGAATTCAGATTCAGTAAGAATTTGTGACATCAGCTGTGTGACTTCTGCTAACAACATGACATAGAGACGCATTTTGCTGATCAGTGCTCTTCTAAATTCAGTAAAAATTTGTGCGTGCTGAGGGTAAGCTCTGGGATAGTCTCTCTATGTCTTTAGGTCCTAGAACTTTGGCAACAGTTTGTACTTGGACAACAGAAGAGTTGGGAGGAACACTTTCAGTTCCCTTAGTTCTCTGAGATCTTCTCCTAGCTCCACATACCTTCACTGAATTTACAGACACATCAGTTACTGACTGGATGGCTACATCTGTTTCAAAAAAAGCTTGTAAGTCAGGATAATTGTTATCAGGCTGACTAACTTCTTCCACATCAGTTTTCGCTGCAGCTTTGTTGCGGTTCAATTTCTTAGTCAAAGAGGATACTCTAGCTTTGAGCTCTTTGTTCTGTTTCTCTAGCTCTGAGTTACGCTGAGAATGTTCTGTAGCTAAAGCTAAACCAAATTCTCTGTGGCAGCAGATAATGCCTTTCACATTGTTCTTGCGAATACATGATCCTAGTACCTTTTTACATTCTTCAATTGACCATACTTTTTCTGGATCAATACCAAATTTCTTTATCAAATCCAATCTGACTGACTCTGTCACTATTGAGTCCATGTGCTCTCCTAACAATGATTTGAACTCACTGTCTGTCCATGAAGGAGTAGCTAGTCCACCTTTCTCAGTTGTTGGAATCAGATTAGCATTCCTTCTCAACATTTTGTAAAGTCTTTCTGACACAACAGGACACTTCTAAAACTTCCCTGGCAAGCAGAGGATACACTTGTTAACACAAATTACTAGCACTTTACGCTAAACTTCCCTGCCAAAACAGAGGGTAACACAATATTAGCACATGATGCTAATCTTCCCTGCCTAAACAGAGGATATTTTCATCTCAAAAATAAATTTTTAGAGGGTAACTTAGTTAACCAAACCCTGCAGCTGTCTGTTAACTCTTCTCTGGCAGTGCAGAGGATACTGGTCTTAAAGGTTCTTTTGGATAGAGTGGTACTCACCAGCCCTTGGTTGTACAGAAAGATTCAGTCTGGAACATAGTCAGATCTTTGTTGAGTTTGAAGTTTCAATCTGGATTCAGGTGAGGAGCCTTTATCCGGGCCACGGAGCAGAATCTGTTGGAAACTCAGAAGTGAAGACCAGGAGACTCTTGGGTAATCTTCAGCAGAATTCATTAATAACAAAGCTCTGCTTAGCGCTACAGTCATCAAAATTCTAACCAAAGCAGTGATACTTTGGAGTTTATATACATTTCAAGGGGGAGGGATACATAGAGGTGGAGACAATTTAAACAAAGCAAGCAAATGCAATACAGGTATCAGCCCGACACTGGGAAACTCCCAGCTTTGATCTCATCAGCATAACAGTGTCATTTAAATACAGAGGTGCCTGACAGTATCAACCATACCTTCACATTATCATAGAAACAAAGGCACAGCTGTGCCTTGAGTTTATGGTCAGGAAGAGCAAACAAAAGGTCAATGTCTCAGAAACCTTGGCTGCTTGACTTGATCATCTCAGAATGTCATCATCTTAACCTCAAAATGTAAAAACACAATGTACATACTATTACATTGGAACCTAGATTTAACATTTTATAAATTTTGTAATCCCACAGAACCCAGCCTTCCATGGTTCTCATGGATTCATCATGAAGGCCTGCCGACAGACGTTCCGCCGCGTCCAGCTGCTTAGGGTGATGGAGGAACTAAACAGGGTCTACAGTACAGACACTCTGGAGCAGTTTTAGCAAGCAGACACTAACTGGGGCCTCTCGGAGCCACTACCCGTTTGAGGTGAGAACACAGGAGGATACTGGCTCTACACGAAGGCTATAGAACCCAGCGAATGTCTTAGGGGTTGCCCAGCCCGTAGCTCTACAAATATCTGTCAGCGAGGCGCCACGAGCCAGCGCCCAGGAGGATGCAACACTTCTAGTTGAGTGAGCTCGAGATGCCAGCACTGGGTCTGCCTCCTCCAGGGGGCACACCCTGTGCCAGGGTTATGGCATCCACAATCCAGTGGGCCATCCTCTGCTTAGAGATGACATTCCCCTTCTGCCGGCCTTCGTAACAGACAAAGAGCTGGTCTGAGGTCCTGAAGCTCTTTGTCTTTTATACGTATAATATCAACCCTTGGAACGTACACAGCAAAGCCATCACTGGGTCTGCCTCCTCCAGGGGCAGCACTTGCAGGTTCACCACTTGGTCTTTTATGGGTGTAGTGGGAACCTTGGGCACGTAGCCGGGCCGGGGCCTCAGGATTACCTGGGAGTCAGAAAGCCCAAACTCTAGCCACGAACCGTCGACCAAAAATGCGTGCAGGTCCCCTACCCTCTTGATGGAGGCCAGTGCAAGCAGGAGCTCAGGTTCCAAGAGAATATAGAGGGGGGCCGGGAAGGATTTATCCTCCTGGCCCCTCTAAGGATCCTGATGATGAGGTCATGCTTACCTAAAGACTTCCCATTCACGGGGTCATGGTACGCAGCAATAGCAGCAACCTGGACTTTGAGGGTGGAGGGAGACAGCCTTCGCTCCAGCCCTTGCTGCAGAAAGGAAAGCACGACCGCAATCAGGCATCTTTGGGGGTCCTCTCGGCAAGAAGAACACCACTCGACGAACAGGTTCCACTTCAAGGCGTAAGCGTGTCTCATAGAGGGTGCTCTTGCCGAAGTGATGATGTTCACTACCTCCTGGGGTAGGTCACCTGGAACCTCCGCATTCCGTCCAGGGACCAAACATGGAGTTTCCAAAGGTCTGGACGCGGGTCAGTAGATCCTTCCTCAGAGGAATCGGCCAAGGAGGGGCTGTCGCGAGGAGCACTAGTTCGGGGAACCAGGTCCGAGTAGGCCAATACGGCACCATTAGCAAGACTTGCTCCTCGTCCTTCCGGCGAAGCACACATGACGCGCCATTCCCCCGCCCGTGCTCGCCTCATGTTTTCGGCTGATTGCAAATGATCATAACTGATGGACAACTATATTGCTGGAAAAAAATATCAGTTGTCCGGCGCCGAGATATAAAAAAATAAATTAAAAAAAAGCCCAAGATGAAGACTGTGCATCACTTTTAGGTACGTTTATGATCCTGTGAAACTTTTTTGGATGTTGACGTTAATAACGTGTTTTAATGTCGGTGATAATATCGCCACCGCATCTGCCTTAATATTCTCTCAGAGTTCCCATGTTCCCTTACAAAAATGAACCATAATTTTACTAAGAATGAAAAAAAATAAAATAAACATGGTCATTGTAGCAATGGTAACCACAAATTAACCATGGTTTTGATACTTCAAATCACTTCAAATAATAATTTACGAAATATTCAGATAATATTTTTGTGGTAATAAAAACAGACTTAAGCGAACAACAACCTTTAAAACGACATAAAATGCATTATATAAAAACAATGAGGCAATAATGATTGGTTAATTAATAATAATCGTATGGTTTCATTGAATAACACTGTTAAAATACATAATGTAATACAAAATAAACAATTTATGTACATTACATATTACAAATGTCTGCAAAGGGCGTCAAAGGCCTGATAATTGCTGTTGTAACACTTACAGGATGATCAAATCCTTGTTTAATATTGACCAAACATTTAATTTAAATATTCACTTAATCTTTGATGTTT
The DNA here is from genome assembly GCF_018340385.1 of Cyprinus carpio. Lineage (NCBI taxonomy): Eukaryota > Metazoa > Chordata > Actinopteri > Cypriniformes > Cyprinidae > Cyprinus > Cyprinus carpio. The sequence continues at coordinate 34,898,347 of NC_056597.1, forward strand.
GACCACCTTTTTGCTATAGAAATGCTAACCTCTATATTTTCTTCAACAAACACATGTGGACATCACAAACCTTACAAAATCTAATCCTTGGTTATATCGAAGTAAAACTGCTTAATTTTCTTTTGTGTGATTTCTGAATGCTTGAGACTATAAAATTCATCAAACAACTGTATTAATAAAGTCATAGCCATGAGTGACTGTCTGGCAATAATTGTCATTTGTAAATAATACAATTTAATTACATTTTAGTTACTTTTATATTTTATTAATATCAGTGGTGGACGAAGTACACAAATCAAGTACTTGAGTAAAAGTACAGATACGTATAATAAAATAATACTCCAGTAAAAGTAAAAGTACTCCTTTTTCAATTTAACTCAAGTGAAATTACAAAAGTACTTGATTTTTTATGTAATTAAGTAAAAAGGTAGTGATAGATAGATTTATTTAGCAATTTTATATAGGCTACTTAATTTAATTTTATATTAGCACATATTTTTTTTATAATCCTCAGTGTTTCCCACAGCCTTACATTCTATTTGTGGCGGCACACCCCACCCCCATATATATACAGTATATGCAAATTCATTTTCTGCCAGCAGAGGGCGCTTTTAGCGCGGGGGAGATAAAGGTTTCTCCGGTAACGGCTGTATACAAAGAAGCGCTAATCTCAAAAACGCTGCTTTATCAGGCATTACAGGCAAGATTAAATTCAATTTACATCGAATAGATATAAAAAAACACCCATGCCGGTTTTTGATTTTTACGTGGCCAAAAAGTTTTGAGAATTACATAAATATTAGTTTTCAAAAAGTTTGCTGCTAAACTGCTTTTAGATCTTTGTTTCAGTTGTTTCTGTGATGTACTGAAATATAATTACAAGCACTTCATACGTTTCAAAGGCTTTTATCGACAATTACATGACATCTATGCAAAGAGTCAGTATTTGCAGTGTTGGCCCTTCTTTTTCAGGACCTCTGCAATTTGACTGGGCATGCTCTCAATCAACTTCTGGGCCAAATCCTGACTGATAGCAACCCATTCTTTCATAATAACTTCTTGGAGTTTGTCAGAATTAGTGGGTTTTTGTTTGTCCACCCGCCTCTTGAGGATTGACCACAAGTTCTCAATGGGATTAAGATCTGGGGAGTTTCCAGGCCATGGACCCAAAAATTTCAACATTCTGGTCCCCGAGCCACTTAGTTATCACTTTTGCCTTATGGCACGGTGCTCCATCGTGCTGGAAAATGCATTGTTCTTCACCAAACTGTTGTTGGGTTGTTGGAAGAAGTTGCTGTTGGAGGGTGTTTTGGTACCATTCTTTATTCATGTCGGTGTTTTTTTGGGCAGAATTGTGAGTGAGCCCACTCCCTTGGATGAGAAGCAACCCCACACATGAATGGTGTCAGGATGCTTTACTGTTGGCATGACACAGGACTGATGGTAGCGCTCACCTTTTCTTCTCCGGACAAGCCTTTTTCCAGATGCCCCAAACAATCGGAAAGGGGCTTCATCGGAGAATATGACTTTGCCCCAGTCCTCAACAGTCCATTCACTATGCTTTCTGCAGAAGATCAATCTGTCCCTGATGTTTTTTTTGGAGAGAAGTGGCTTCTTTGCTGCCCTTCTTGACACCAGGCCATCTTCCAAAAGTCTACGCCTCACTGTGCGTGCAGATGCGCTATTACCTACCTGCTGCCATTCCTGAGCAAGCTCTGCACTGGTGGCACTCCGATCCCGCAGCTGAATCCTCTTTAGGAGACGATCCTGTCGCTTGCTGGACTTTCTTGGACGCCCTGAAGCCTTCTTTACAAGAATTTAACCTCTTTCCTTGAAGTTCTTGATGAACCTATAAATTGTTGATTTAGGTGCAATCTTAGTAGCCACAATATCCTTGCCTGTGAAGCCATTTTTATGCAACGCAATGATGGCTGCACGCGTTTCTCTGCATGTCACCATGGTTAACAATGGAAGGAACAATGATTTCAAGCATCACCCTCCTTTTAACATGTCAAGTCTGCCATTCTAACCCAATCAGCCTGACGTAATGATCTCCAGCCTTGTGCTCGTCAACATTCTCACCTGAGTTAACAAGATGATTACTGAAATGATCTCAGCAGGTCCTTTAATGACAGCAATGAAATGCAGTGGAAAGGTTTTTTTTGGGATTAAGTTAATTTTCATGGCAAAGAAGAACTATGCAATTCATCTGATCACTCTTCATAACATTCTGGAGTATATGCAAATTGCTATTATAAAAACTTAAGCAGCAACTTTTCCAATTTCCAATATTTATGTAATTCTCAAAAACTTTTGGCCACGACTGTACAGTGATATAAAAAAAACACCCTCGCCGGTTTTTTATTTTGATTTTTAAAATGTGCAGTGCTCATGTTTATGCAACAAAGTCAAAGGCTTTTTGAAGATCTATTTGTGGCGGTCAGTTTAGATATTGTGGCGGCCCGCCACAAATAAATCAATGTATGGGAAACCCTGATCCTACTGCTCAAAATACCTGGAATTTTCTCAAAATAACCAATATATGGAGTCAAGATATATTTTTGTTGTTGATATGGACTACGCTGATGAGAGTGATGTAGTAATGTTCACTGTGAAGATACACTGCGATGTACCTCAGAGAAAACAGATTTGTGACCCTGGACCACAAAACCAATCATAAGGGTCAGTTTTTCGAATTGAGATTTATGCATCATCCAAAAGCTGAATAAATAAGCTGTTAGGAAAGGATGATATTTGGCTGAGATGCAACTATTTGAAAATTCTGGAATCTGAGGGGAGCAAAAAAATCTTAACACTGAGAAAATCACTTTTAAAGTTGTCTAAATGAATTTCTTAGCAATGCATATTACCAATCAAAAATTAAGTTTTGATATATTTACGGTAGAAAATTTACAAAATATCTTCATGGAACATAATCTTTACTTAATATCCTAATAATTTTTGCCATAAAAGAAAAATTTATCATTTTGACCCATACAATGTATTTTTGGTTTTTGCTACAAATATACCCCAGAGACTTAAGACTCGTTTTGTGCTCCAGGGTCACATTTGACAATCAGATTTTCACCAGTAAGAAAAAAAGTGTTTTAAAATTTGTTGTTTTGCAGAACATCACCATTATATATGACATGAGAATAAGGCCTGAAGTTAGGAAGAACATTTTAAGGAAAAAAATAATATTTGATGAAAAAAATAAAAAAATAATATTTTTTTTCTTCTCAAACCTTGTTTGTGGTATATATATATATAAAAAAAAATTCCTGGCCAAATGCCCCCAGAGGACATCACTTCCCACTTTGATAATTACTGTAGTTACCATGTTCTGAACATCACATCCTTTCTTTTCCCTCAAATGTAATCTATCTAGGTGACTGAATAAAAATATTTGGACTTTATTTTTAAAAATTACCTCGACTTAGCACTAAGCTTGTTAGCTAGACAGTTAGCATCAGCTACCAATATTTACTTATTTTCAGTATGGTTATGAATAAACATTCATATCTGTCTACTCAGCTAGTTAATTCAAACAATATAAATATTTATACTGTTGATAAACAATATAAAAACAGACGTCACATAGGGCTAAATGCCTAGCATTTTAATAGAACTTTTAATGTTATGGCAGCGGGGAATTTGAACGTGCATTAATTATTTTATTTAATCTGTGTTATTTTAATGTTTTGTTTTTTGATGTAAGAGGCACTGATGCTGATGTGTTTGCACTCAAGCATTTCAGTGGGCTTAAATAGATCACCCTTTACAGCAGATTAAGTTCCCAAATAAATGACAGTTTTGACATAAATATGATTTTCAGTTACAATAATTTATTCTAAAATTCGACATTAGTACCTTACTTTTAGCAGCAATCAGTCGCACGCGCACTAAACGGTTTCATTTGAATCAGTGAGTTGTTGACTCTAGAACAGCTGCAATCGAATCATTCTAATTCGTGAATTAATCTTTTGGTGCGATTTGCGAACCGATTTAAAAGCTTCATTGAAAAGAATCAGTTCGTTCTTGAATCAGAAACCGCTTCTGCGTGTCAGAGCACGTGATATAGCCTATTATAAGGAGTAACGATATGTTTTATGAAATGTAGTTAAGTAAAAAGTACGATCTTATGCTTTGGAATGTAGTAAAGTAAAAGTAAAAGTTACTAAAAATAAAACTACTCCAGTAAAGTACAGATACTTGAAAAATGTACTTAAGTACAGTAACGAAGTAAAGCTACTCCGTTACTGTCCACCACTTATTAATATTATTTTTTAGCTTCCATGATATTTTGGGGAGGGGGCACAACAATACAGTTCTACTTAGAGCACCCATTTGGCCAACAGTGGCCTTAAATTTATGAAAAATGTTAAAAGCATGATAAATCACAAACATTTGGAACTCCTCTGTCATTAAAAAACAAAGAGAAACTTCAAGAATCAGTGTATGAATCTCAACAATGGTGACAATCAAAAACTTCAGGCTGAAATGCATGCTGGGTACCTAGTCTCTGTGCAGTGAGTGCACTTTGACCTCACATTAGTATGACCACACAATAGCCGCATTTCCACTGTTGGGCCAAAAGCGGGTGTGCTAGTGTGTGCCAGGGCCAGTCACGTTTCCACTGTCACTTCTGGGGCTTGATCGTGCCTCATCGGTGCTTCCCAGAGGTGGGAGGTCCAGGGGCCAAAGAGTAAAAGTCCTGCCATATTTTTGCTCCACTCATGAACTCAGCAGCCAATTTCACCAGAGGAACCAAGTCATTCCTTCCAAGTCACAAACGACTTTCAAGTTAAATCCCAAGTCCTCAAAGAGTTAAAGGTAAATTAGATAATTAAGTGATTAATTAAATGATGATTGTGCATTAGTGATTAAACCTACTGTTATTGAGAATTACAGAGGATCAGATGTTGATGTTTTTATTGGTTAAAATGAAGCCACCATCATGGAGATCAGTGTTTGATTTAGTTGTGCTCCTGACCCTTGACTTGTTGTGCCTCTTCGCTCTCTCTAGCTCTGCATGTGGTGTTGTGGAGGAAAGAGAACTGTGATATATGAAGAACATATAGACACAATGAGCTGATATCTATCTCGTACAGTGTTTTTTTTTTTTTTCAAGTGTTTTGGTTTTGAATAATCGCAGTGAAACTACAGCATACACAAAAAAAGCATTGATCTAATATTAACAAGGAATAAATTTAAATTTGTGTAACACATATAGAAGTTTGAACACCAGTGCTTTTTAGACAAACACAGATATCAAGAACCAGCATATGAATCTCTACAATGGTGACAATCAACAAAATGCTTCATGTTGCAATACATGAAAGACTCCCATAATGCAGTGCAGTATGAATAATTATTTTCACCAATGTTTGAGGATAACATGATAAATGTTCATGGCTAAATGCCTAATCCAAAATTCTTTTTTTTTCCCCTTAATATAGAAGCATTATGATGTCATTTGCGTAATGACATTTCTCTTTTTTTGTGAAAGTGACATACAGTTAAGTATGGTGACCCATACTCAGAATTCTTACTCTGCATTTAACCCATCCAAAGTGAACACACAGCAGTCCTCTCTAACCACTAATGCACAATTTCTTCTCTTTAAAAGTATAATCAAGAAATTTAAATCAAGATCATTCAGTCACCAAAAGCATAAGTTATCTGCTAGTGCAAGATTTGTATCAGCATTGCACAAATGTTTGCTATAAAACAATAATGCAATTGCTTAAAAGCAAAATTTATAAAAAATGGCTTAAAGGCTCAAAAGCTCAACTGAAGTAAAATACTCACCACAATTATGGTGGCAACGTTGTTTTTTTTTTTTTTTTTTTTCCTTTCAATTGATTTCCATCCAAGGCTGTGCTTAAAGTCAGTTGTAGTTCTTGTGTTTCTCTTGTCTTCAGTGATGTTGATTGTTAACAGCAGGTGTTTCATCACTAATGCACAATCTTTATTTAATTAGTCACTTAATTATTTCATTAACTTTAACTCTTTGAGGACTTGGGATTCACTCAAGACTTGTTGTGACTTGGAAAGAAATGACTTGGTTCCTCCTCTGATGATCAGCTGCTGAGTTCATGGGTGGAGCAAAAATATGGCAGGACTTTTACTCTTTGGCCCCTGGACTTCCCACCTCTGGTTATGAAAAAGAGGATTTTCTCTGCATCTGGAGCACAGCGCCGCAGATCATTTCATAA
>NC_056597.1:36026900-36027015 GCF_018340385.1 Cyprinus carpio
GCGGAGAGAGGCCTGTGGTGCGGCGCAGCTCGGCTACTTGATCAGGAAAAAGGCCTTCGCCTCTATCCAGGTCTCTTAGGAGATCAGTCTGATATGCTTGAAGCATTTATTTTGT
>NC_056597.1:36028013-36079511 GCF_018340385.1 Cyprinus carpio
TCTTAGAAGCTGCTTTTATCCAAAGCAACTTACAGTGCATTCAGGTTAGCATTTTTTTTATCTCAGCAGTATCGAGCTGTTGGTTGTTATACTGTATATTGGTGATGATAATCATTGAACTGTTTGGAGTTCAATCTCCGATGAAAATCGATGTTGTGTAATTAGTTGGATTGATTACAGTAAAAGTGAATTCCTAAGAGCGGAGTGGTTCTGTGATAATCAGTTAATATAAAGAACTTTCCAAACATTTTGTTTTCTGTGTGGTGTCACTTAGTCACACACAGACATCAATTATCAGCATATGAACCTCACAATGTTGACCATAAAAAAAAAAAAACAACACCATGCAGCGAGCAGGCTGGGAGCCATGGAGATTTTGTACTACAATATACCCAGCTGCATTGGCAGCATGTTTTTTTTATTTCGTAACCATGTTGAGGTCATATTCCTGTTATGATGTCTGTGTGTGCCTAATTCCACCATAGAAGACCAACTTTTGGCACATCCTTTATATTGACGGAATTATGAAGAACCACTGACTTTTTGAATGGCTTTTTATGATCAACTGAGCTACTATAAACACCGATGAGTAAGATTTGAACTCTGACAGCTCCATAATTGATGATTATCATCACCAATTGCTGTATAAACAATCAATCCTTCTATTTTCGCTGGGTTTTTTGAGTTATAACAAACCTGTTTTCAAAAACACATGTTCAACGGCCAAAAAAATAAGCTGACGAAAATCAGGGTCAGAGCCTACAAAAAAAAAAAACCAAAAAAAAAAAAACAACTAAAGCAAACACGAGCGCTACATGGTTACCTTTCAAGGAAACAATAAATCACTCTACCTTAGTTAATTCTCAATCGATCTTCTGTCAGGACGTCTACAGAAAAAAGTCAGTCTGTTTATTAAGAAGTGCGCGCTGGTGACTGTTGGTGAACAGCAGCTGTTCACACGAAAGCGCATCAGCACTTAATTAATCACTTGATTACATAATTGCAAAGTTTTAAAACTTACATGGTTTAAGTAAAGGCAATCTGTTTACTCAAATGGTTTCATTTACATCTACTACAAAAACTTCACATTGCATATATGACTCTAGATCTCAAGTCCAGTTCTTCTGATGTGTACAACACACTCACAATAAGTGGTCTCAAAAACTACAGTACAAACGTGCATGTGCAAAATAATTTGTGCATTAAAAAGTGATTTAATCTATCAAATAATCAATGTGTATTTCACATAGTCTGTCCATCCCAGACCCGCTGTTCATCAGTCGAGCTCTTCTGAATATAGAAATCAGTCAGTAAGTATAAGATCCAGAGGTCTTCTCAATATAATCAATATAGATATAAACTATCCTCAGTAGTCAACAGATATTAAACAGTCTTTTCCTTCTGTTTCAGTATGGGTTATATGAGTCGGTGTTTATAAATTTATCTGGATCAACATAGATGTAATCTGAAGCTGTCAACACTGGACATGAGAAAGCATTTTTTTATTTATTTATTTAAATGTTTTTTTTTTTCATTGTTGGGTTATCATTGGAATCACATTTAATAAATGTGGAGTGCTGTAGAGCTGGGGAGAACACTAATGTTAAGATGACATTAACTCAAAAAGATGATACATGCGTTCCTGTTTGACTCTGTTCATTTTATCAACAAGTACGCAGCAAAAACCATAAAAATCCTGTATGTAACTGTCTTAGTTCACAAACACTGACAGGCATGTTCACATAGTTCATGCATTACACGAAGCTATAATACTCTCAAAACTGTCATTACAAACACGCATCATTTTGATGATCGAAATTAGTGACCGTTGCAAGGTGGGGATTCTGGATGGGGTTAATTTCCTGTGCTTACCCACCTCTACTGCCCCTAGATCCGGTCAGTTTCTCTTTTTGACAATAAAGAAGCAAAAAAAATCCTCTCAAGGGGGGAAGAATAAGCTGTCTGTATGTGGTCAAAGTGATGAAAGGATAATATACACAATATTATGTTTGCAATTCTTCTGAACAATGTTTACAGGAAGAAAATGATGGGCTCACTAAATATATCTATTATATATATATATATATCTAACGGTTTCTAGTTTGTTTAATTATCCTTCAGGCAAAAACAAGTGAAAATGTGAAAAACACCATAATAGGCTGTTATGTCAAAATAAATCTGTGATCCACTGAACAACAAGTGGTGGACAGATTCTTTTTTTTTTTTTTTTTTTTTTGAAGCAATTTTGGGTTTAATTATAAATAAATGCCATTGGATCATGTATGTTGTCACAGTGCGGGTGTGTGGGCAGAGCAACCACGAAAGAGGAAAAGAAACATTTCTGTCTGCAGGGCCTGACATCAGAGCACCAGAACACATTCAGAGTTAATGTGTAAATATAATATGTGAAAATCTATGGTGTAATATTTGGCTAATAAATGTTTCCATTTCAGAACACTTATTTATTTCATAGGGGCCATTCACAAGGTCAAGTGGAGTAACATAAAACAATTATACAGAAAGAACATAACCATTTACTGCATGCCGGTGCATATTAATATAATTGCTTTAGGCAGATACCTAAAAAAAACAAAAAAAAAATGATTGTTAGTTTAATTAATACTTGTTTGTACAGCACCAAAGACTTATAAAGGGGAAATATTCTCATTGAAACTGATTTATGGAGCTTTTTGGAAGCTAAAGATTGTGTTTTCTCACGATGTGCGGGTGTCTAGTAGTGATGTCAGTCAGAATGGCTCGCCTCTTGTTTGGTGTTTTGACTAATTGATCACAGTGAGTCATTGGCTAATTAATAAAGTCGCTTATTAAATAAACCTGTTCTTTGTTACTTTCTTTAGCTGGGGATCTGCAAATAATTGTTGAATGATTTGCTGCAAATCACTGTTGAATGATTGTTGAATTCTCATTGACCAGTTTTAAGCAAGATTACCGTATCATGTAAACTTTAGAGCTAAAGTTCAAAAATACTCCGTGTCCTTAGCACACCTGGTAAAAATGAGTACGCCTATATGCTCATACAATTGTGGCAGCAGCTTCAAGCATAGATTAAGTAAATGTACACATTAGAATGAGTTAGAAGTAATCAAAGGAGATACTTCCAAGCACATTCAAAATTATAAAAGTACTGAAAACGTAGGAAACAAGTAGCAAAATACTGGTTTGGGGTACAAAAAACGAGAACACATGGGGGCACCTGCAGAGAGAGGGTGGGGTTGCACCATGTTAACCCGCCCCATACCTACTCTGATTGGTGCGGATCAGCTTTTCTACCGGCAGACATGGAGAATGGGGCGGAGTGTGGACAGCGGTTAAAAGATACACTATATGGACTTAATACGGGGGGCAACAGATTACAACAATATTAGTGAGAAAGGAACCATAGAAAGGCATTAGAAGGAATCACATGACTGTATAACATAACCAATGCAAAGGGATCAATGGCACAAAAAAAGAATAAGGGGAAAAAAATTTTACTGGGAGAAATAAAACAATAGACTATCGAAGGACATAACTAGGGTATCGACCAGGCCAGGATTTGGTGAGTAAGGAAACACAGACCAGATTAATGTCCAAATTCAATGTTGTTGTTGCTTCAATGGAGATGACACAGGCTGTGTTTCAAGAGTTAGGTTGCAGCCCCCAAAACAGAGTGATTGGGGAACACCTAAATTAACAACGAAGCACTGAAGTAATAATCACAGGTTGGGGTACCATTCCGGTGGTCAGTGTGTGCTTTAGTGTGAAGCTCTTACCTCTTAAACTGTTAAACAAAAGTTTTTGTGGCTTCTTTTTGTAATTCCAGCTTAGACAATCCAAAGAGGTAATCTGAATATGGTGGTTGGGTGTTTTGACAGCATTTGATCCGAGATTTCTGAGTTGGTTGTATCTTATCAAAACTAGCATCCGTGGGAGGAACCGTGTAAGGTCTGGTATTTTCCAGCAGATCAAATGAGATTCGTAGAAGCACTTCGATCCCAACATTATAAACACGATTTTTTTTTTGTTTTTGGTCAGGTAGGCACACAGAATCAAGAATCAGGCTGAACCTCAACATGGACCCTCAAAAAGGGTTTGCAGCTGCATTCATGGTGCCCCCTCAAACCCAATTTTTATGGCTGGTTTTGTGATGCTACAGTTCATCGGTTAATCTGAATATGCTGATTGTCCACCATTCTTGTATTCATACGCTGTTCTTATGTCACTGTTGCCTAATAAGTCGTCCCTCTCCCACAACAATTTTTTTTAATCAGAAGTCTTAAACTAACGCTGGGTTTACAGAAATGTGGGATTCTCTACTTGAATACAGGGCTGCAATACTAGCAAGCTCACTTGCAACACCCGTGCCAAACAATTGTTATGTAGAAATCAAAACCAACACCAACTGATCTTCTTTACTATGGAGATTTCTAGCTTGTAGTAATTCAGTGTCCAACAGCCATACAACAATGTAATATTATAAAGCTAAAGTTCAAGAGGACCAACTAAAGCAAACACTGACCACTATATGGTGCACCCTATAAATTTAACCCTTTTCGCCTTCAGTGATTCTGTTTGTAACTTTCGTCTTCAATAACTCTGTTTTGGGGGGCACTTAAGACACAAGCTTTTTGACATGATGCCCGGTATCATATCTATATAAGCAACAAAAAATGTGAATTTGTAAGAAAAGGCTGACAATCAATGGTCCTGCATATAATGTTTTCACTGGCGGTTTCATGACTCGCCACACTACTGGCCTGACATGTAATAACATGAGAGTCTTGTAGTCGCGATAGTGTTCGTTTAGTTGTTGGTAATACAGAGACGAATCAAAAACCTGTTTTTTTTTTGGGAGGGCTCCCTCAATGAATCAATATTTTTTTGTAAATTTTACTTTAATTTTTTCAATGTTCTGCTACTCATTTTGAATGGTGGCTTGGTAAGCATCTAATTGCTATCAATTACTTATAATGTTTAAATTTAATTAATACGTGGATTAAAATTTTAAAACATTTTCTTGAGTAAACCATCCACAACACCGACCTGAATCATTTTGTACAGTGTATGAAACCTTTGTTCCGTTTACAAGACTGTTGATTCTAGTAGACACGAGAGACACCCTAAAGCCGCTCGTACTCAACGCTGTGTCTCCGTGCACCTCTCGTCGTCGTATATGAGGTGCTCATCTTGTTATGCAGCGGCTGAGTATGCCCAATCTATTACCCTTAAAAGGACAATTACATATCAATCATGCTGTAAGTGTTTTGGACAATTGTGAATATGTGAATCATAAGGGGATGTTGTTCAGAAAAAAAAAAAAGAAAGAAAATTGTGGGTGAACTATCCCTTTGTTTTTTCAGGTGTTTATGGCCACTGTGGTTGGAATGTTTACAGCCATTCATCCATTTGTTGGTCACTGGTGCCAATCTGTTGTTATACTTGTCCATACCCACAAAATCACCATCCCATATCACCTCATGTGCTGCCCGATGTCAGATTTAAGTACTGTATGTATTTTCTTTAGTTTATGTACCCTTTTCTTTGAAGGCTCCAGTGATATAAACTACACCGATAAGAATCCGAAAGTGTCTGCAAAGATCTTGATCTTAAGAATTTACCTGTACAACTTTGAGGCTGTCACAGAGAGCACCTCTATAGCACCCTCTTCGGGCCATCAGAGGGCACCATCACCTGAGTTTTGGTATAGTCCTTCTCACACTACATTTCTCATAAGCCCGTACATGGTACTGATCAACCTGACACCTCTGACCTGAACCTCGTAACCCTGGCTATTTATAGCACGCTCATGCCTAGGCCCTTTGCAAAGTATTTTCTTTTTCCTGGTGAACATTACTGAGCTTTTAGTTGTTGTATTTTGGACTGTCTTGTGTTGATACCCTGTCTGCCTTTCAGTACGACCCAGCTAACAGAATTTTGTTATAATGAACGTTCTCCAAACATTCAGTGTGTGGTTTTGGGAACATAAAAAATGACCAGTTTTGTATGCCACTTATGTTTCCAGCGCACTAGGAGGTGCTCAAGATCACTCCCGTGTGTGTGTTATGTTATCAATGAAGAAAAAGACTTCAGAGTTCTAAGTCAATTAGAAGTGAACTGACACCACACTCGTCTCAGCATATTATTCATGTGATATATAACAGATAAGAGATAACATGATTGGCGACGAGGATTGTCTTTTCAAATGCCGATTTGTCTGGCTACTGCATTATTTGATTGGATGTATTAGTGAACTCGTAGAACAACAGAGTCTGAAAACGGAGTGATGGTGAGATGAAGCCTCATGAAAGCTTTAAAGGGTGCCATAGAATGCAAAAATCACTTTCAAAGGTGTTTGAACACAGCTGTGTGGAAGCAGTGTGTGAACACAACCAGCCTATAATGGTAAAAATCCACTCACTCATTGTTTTATAATTAAAAAAAATCATAAACACTCTCTCACCCACATGAGCAGTTCCAGGTTTCTCACTACTATGATGTGCTCCTGTGTAGCTCAAGTGGTAGAGCATTGCGTTACGAAGCGCAAGGTTGGGGGCTCGATTCCCCGGGAACACATGATAGCTAACAATTGATAGCCTGAATGCACTGTAACGTCGCTTTGGATAAAAGCGGTCTGCTAAATGCATAATTTATTTTAATTTTATTTAATAGTTCTGTGAAAAGTCCCTTTTTTGACGCTCTCTTTCCTATTAGCATATACACGAGCCCTGAGTGAGACGCAGCGGTCCGCCATTACGTGTTTCTCTTGCTGTAGCTTCTGGAGATACAATGGCAGCGCCAAAGGCCATTGAAATGTGTCGTGTGTTGGGATGCACCAATGAACATAGGAGTCTCCATAGACCGCTGAGGACACGGTGGTTAAATTTCATTTTCGAAGGAAATGTCCCGGAAAGAAAACGGGAAAATCCTATAGTTTGTGCTAACATTTTACACCGTACTGCCTCACAAACGAGGGTCAGTTCAGTGCTGGAGTTGTGCAAAGATTGCTTCTGAAAGAGGGATCGATACCAATGCTTCGTGGGAAAACATCCAGACTACAGACAAAGTAAGCATCACGCCTCATATTTTGTTTTCCAAAAAAGCTTCTTGGCTCTCTGTAAGGTTAATGTTGCTAAAACTACCATTGTCTCTGCATGTTTTCACTAATGCTGCCTTCACATGCTACCAGAATGATCGTAATAGGGAATGTGGTCGATAAAAATTGCGTTTGGAAGCAATGTGTGAGGTCAGTAACATGGTCACCGTAACACCGGTATGCCTGCGAGCATGAGCTCTTAAAGCTCCGCACTCGTCTGACAAGGTAGGGTTGCCAGGTTTTTGCAACAAAACTCTCTCGCTGACATGAAAAAGCAACCCGCAGCAACAATGTTTAAAAGTAGGGGAAAACTGTGGACTTGGCAACACTGGAAGGGAGGCGGGAGCAGCAGCTCATTTTCATTTAAGGGGGATATAGACATAAACACAGAGCATTTTGGCTCATACCCTAAAAGTGGCAATTTCAAGATGTAGGGGGATTTACAGTTAAAACCCAAGGACCAGATGTGTCGCAATGAAAACCAGGAGTCAGAGATGTGTTCAATTAAAGAAAAATTTACTGAAGAACATGGTTTGCAGTTTCATCAGCAGAAGTCAGTTTCAGTACTCTCGATGGAGTTCGTAGCCACTCTGCGTACAACTCAAAATACGTCTACGCATGTGGACATTAACATCTCCAGCATATATTCCAATCATTTCAGCAAAAATCATAACTGTTCAAAAACACACAAAAACTTAGACAGTTTCCACATATGGACACAAGCTTGAAGCATATCTTCTGATGACTATTTTGGTGACAAGTCTCTCCACAGACATATATCTGATACGCTCGACATCGGCAGTTTGAACGTTTGTCCTTGGACTGTCTGAGCTTCTCCCTGTACAGACAGATACTAACACACATACACAGAGAACTTATCAGAACTTCAAGGCTGCCTAGCCCTAGCTAGAATTTTATCAGTATGGTTTGTCACACACACTATGCAAGTCTCATCTTAGAGAGTAGAAATACAGGCTAAAAACAGGATTTCTTAATATCAAGCAGATATATTAATATCACAAAAGTCCTGCATATTTTTGTTCCACCCATTTTGCTCACAATACCACCTGGTGGCCAACAAATGCAAAACAATCAAATACCTAACATAAAAAAGTGAATAGTCCAGAGGTCAGAAAGTAAAAGTCCTGTCATATGTTTACTCCATCCATGAACTCAGCAGCTGATTTCAGAAGAGGAGGAACCAAGTCATTCCTTTCAAGTCACAAGCAAGTCTCAAGTCAAATCCTCAAATAGTTAAGTTAATGAGATAATTAAGTGACTAATTAAATGATGATTGTGCGTTAGTGATGAACACCTGCTGTTACTGAGAATTACAGAAGATCAGATGTTGATGTTTTATTGGTTTAAATGTTGCCACCATCATGGAGATCAGTGTTTGGTTTAGTTGTGCTCTTCACCCTTGCCTCTTGTGTTAAATCTCACTTTTTAATGATGCATGTGTTGTTGTAGAGTAAAGCGATATGTGTGAAAAGAGCAGCTATTAGCTGCTTTTATACGAGCTTGATTATATCCAAAACAAAATAAAATATTATAAAAGTAACTTTTATTTTGCTTTATACACTGTAAAACCCGACAAGTAACTTAACTCAAACCCTTTGAGTGAACAGATATCTTTAAAAACCTGACAAGTTAGGTTTACTCAAACCGTTTGAGGAAACCGACGATTGCCTTAAAACCATTTAAGTTTTAAGACTAACACACTGTAAAACCCATCAAGTAACGTAACTCAAACCTTTTGTGTAAACAAATATCCTTAAAAACATGACAAGTTGGGTTTACTCAAACCGTTTGAGGAAACCGATTGCCTTAAACCATTAAAGTTTTAAAACTTAACATTTATGAGTACTCTGAACTTAATTCAGTTGAGTTCACTGAAAGAAGATATACATTGCAATTAAGTAATTAAGTGATTAATTGAGTGATAATTGAGCATTAGTGATGAACACCTGCTGTTAACAAACAGAATTACTGAAGAAAAGAGAGAAAGGAATTACAACTGACTTCAGACACAGCCTCACTAAAACCTGACAAGTTATGTTAACTCAAACCATTTGAGGCAACCGATTGCCTTAAACCATTAAAAACAAAAAACTAAAAACAAATAAATACCATGAACCAAATTAACCACAACTCACTAAAAAAATATACACAAATCAATCAAAAAATTAAAGCCCATGTTGCAGGTTAACCACCACTGTCGATTAATGGGTACATAAATCACTCAAGATATGTATATCATTTTTAAAATGTCTCAAAAATGGCCTTAAAGACCAGTTTTTTACGTTGTTGGTATTAAGGGGGTTTCTTTACGCAATTCGGTGATGACGTCACGTTTGGGAGAAGTGGAGGAAAGGTAGCCTCAGCCTATTATGATGCGCATTCCAGGCAACCCGTAACCCGTGTTTTTTCCAACCTTAAACCCGTGAAAGTGCACTGGAACGGCAGTCAAACCCGTGACTTCCCACCCGTGAACTCGTACTAGATCGATGTACTCCAAGTTCAGACGTCACACAGGACGCGAAACAACAATGACAGCCCCTACGGATAATACTGCCTACGGACGCAGTGTTTATGCAAGTGGTACACGTTGAAAAAACGATTTTAGGACAATGTAACATTGCGATAAAAACTGGGACGAGGAAGAGGTGGCAAGAGCCAACATGTATGATGGCCTGCAGCCCTATAATTTTGAACCAGCCAGACGTGAGAGAGCAAATGAGGAATTTCCAAGAACTGATGGCCGTCAAAGCCAATTAAATGCATGGTCCGAGGAGAATGAGTGGAGAGTTGGTGAAGTGTCCTGGTGAGTTGCTATCATTTAGCAATGCAGCAATGAGCACTGGAGCTAGTCTACGAGCAGCAGTGCACAATAACGACACACACATATATATTTTTTACTGTCATTGGATAGCACCGAGTGAAAAATAAACGTTTTCTTTATATCTAGTGGCAGTGATCATGACGTTAGTTCAGATAAGTACCTGTAAACTTTGTCATAGTGTCGTACTGGTAAACTTTCTCTTTGTCATCTAGAAAAAGAAGGCATCATGCTAGCTATATGGGCGTTTCTAATCATTTATCTCATCCTCCGGTGAAAATGTTGTTGCAAACATAGCCGCGTGTCTGTTGCTATGTTTGGCTGGTGCTTGTGTGGAAACTGCGTTGGAAAGCTGGTGCTGTAGGGAAGTGAGTGCGTTTGGTCGCTGTTGGTCGATATCTATCGATCGATCTATCTATCTGTCTATCTATCTATCGATCTATATATTTATCTATAATCTGCGCTATCTGAATACTCTCGTCTACTACTCGTCTCTCTAGTCACTCTCTATGTTCTCAAGGCAGGCTTTGGTAAATTCTCTCCCCAATGTGACGTAATGCAATGCATTGTGGGGGAAAGGAGAATCGTTGCAAACCGCTGTAAGATAGTACCTACTTTTTCATATTTTATTCCATTTTGTGATACCCAACAACATAAAATACAATGGATAACAGTTTAAATGTTCATTACCAAAAAGCAAATTGCACAAATTCGTTGAAAAATTAACCATGCAACACAGCCTTTAAGTGATTAATTGAGTGATAATTGTGAATTGGTGATGAACAGCTGCTGTTAACAAACAGAATTACTGAAGAAAAGAGAAACACAAGAACTACAATTGACTTCAGACACAGCCTTAGATAAAATAAACTGAAATAAAATACATTAAATCTCTCAAGATCTGATTAAACAACCCCACAAACAGCATCACCAGCTCCACTTATTAATAACCAGACTGACTGTATTTCTGTCAGACGTCTACAGAATATCTGATTGAGAATTAACTAAGGTTTAGATGTTGATTTATGATTTTTCATTTAAAGTAACCATGTTAGAGATCAGTGTTTGCTTTAGTTGGGCTCTTGACCCATGATTTCTGTCTTAGTTTTTTCTTTGGCTGTTGTAACCATTTGTTGTAACTCAAAAGCCCAGAAAAAATATCATCAATGCATTGCAGCATGTTTTTTTTTTTTTTTTTATCTAACCAATTATTATTTTTTTTATCTAACCTGGTTAGCATTTGTTTTTCATCTAACTTGTACCTTGATGTTGGTTGTTATACTGTATATTGGTGATGATAATCATTGATTATTGATTATTGAACTGTTTGGAGTCTAATCTCTGATGAAATAGGTGTCGTGTAATTTAGTTGGATTGATTACAGTAAAAGTGATTCTAAGAGCCAGTGGTTCTGTGATAATCAGTTAATATAAATAACTTTCCAAACAGTTTGGCTTTTTATGGTGTCACTTAGTCACACACACAGACATCAATAATCAGCATGTGAACCTCAACAATGGTGACCATAAAAAAATAAATTAAATTAAAAAAAAAAAACAATGCAGCAGAGCATGCTGGGAGCCATGGATGAGTTTTGTACTACAATAGTACCCAGCATGCATTGCAGCATGTTTTTTTTTTTTTTTTTTTTTTTTCGTAACCATTGTTGAGGTTCATATTCTGATTATTGATGTCTGTGTGTGACTAATTGACACCATAGAAGACCAAACTGTTTGGAAAGTCCTTTTTATTAACAGATTATGAAAGAACCACTGACTTTTTGAATTGTAGGTTCTGGAGGAATCAACAGCATCTCAAAGATCAGCTCTGATCACAGTGAAGAATACAAGTGCAAGTCCAGAAATAAACATGGAGAGAAATACTCTGATGCTGTGACTTTAAACATCATGTGTGAGTTAATGATGCTTCAGTAACTCTGACGCTGAATACTCTAAACATAGTCTGTGATGTCAAATGTATTGTTATTGTTAAAGATGTCTATGTTTCTCTTTGTTAGATCCTCCTAGGAATGTCTCTGTGTCGGTCATTCAGTCTGGTCAGATCTGGGAAGGAGATTCAGTGACTCTGATCTGCAGCAGTGATTCAAACCCACCTGCAGAAATCAGCTGGTTTAAGGAGAATCAAATCTCCTCTGTTGGATCTGGACAGAGTTTCAGTGCTCTACAGAGTGGACGCTTCTACTGTGAGGCTCACAATCAACATGGATCTCAGAGATCAGACGCTGTTACTGTCACTGTTAAAGGTAAAGTAACTCATTTACTCTTTCTAAAGTGAAGCAAATTAATCTGTTTTACTCATTTGTCTCTGTTGTAGGACGTCTGGTGATGTTGTACATATCCATTGGAGTGGTTTGTGGAGCTGCAGTTATCATCACAGTGTTGCTGATTTGGTAAGATGTGTGTAGTATTTGATCGCAGACTATGCATTTTTCTTCACAAATATTGAGTATGAAGCAAAATTTGTTGTCAGAATAAAGACACATGATCAGAAGTGTCAAATGTTCAGTATCAGTAGTGTATTGATCAGGTAAATGAACTGGTAAATCAGGAATTGAAAGCTTGAGTACAGTCATATATTGAGTTGTTTATAGACATTATTACTATTATTATTATTTTTGATTTATTTTTTTAATTATTTTATCTCTATGCATTTATTCCATGTCAAAGATGAATCATTCCAGACGTCATGATGACAGATGTGAAGCTTGTTCTTTTGAGATGAATGAACCTGTGTATGAGAACGTAAGGGTAAGTTTTGCTGATGAAATAAGTCATTACCAGGGAATTGTAGGGTATCTTATTAATCAAAACACTTTATACCATTTACTTTCTTTCTTTCTTTCTTTCTTTCTTTCTTTCTTTCTTTCTTTCTTTCAGCTTAACAAGATGAGGCCATAGTGTTTTGGAAACATGGCAAAACATTTTATAGCATTTATGTATCGCATGTGTGCGGAGTCCTGAAAAGCAACATGAATTAATACAGTAGTGTGTAATCAAATGAAAGTGTGTAAATGTGTTTTTCCTGTACAATCTGTACCGTATAGTTTGTTTGCTTAATTTAGATGTTTTTCAACCTTATGCCTCATTGTTTGTGTTTTCAAGGCAAAAAATAAAGATCTGATACTGCAATAGTTTGCAGTCCTCCCACATGATACCTCAGAATAAAAAACAAAAAATAGCAACACAATGATTCACTTCATTTACTCAATAAAATTGTTTAAAATTTTATATCCAATATTATTAATTAAATTTAACACATTAGAATTAATTAGAAATAATCAGATTAGATGCTTACAAGCAACCATTCAAAATGAGTAGAAGAACATGAAAAAAAAATAAGTAAAATTTACACAAAAATATTGAAAAAAAAAAACAAAACAAACAAAAACACTATGATAAAGAATACTATGTTATACATGCCAGGCCAGTAGTTGGCGATCATGAAACACCCTGTGAAAACATTATATGCATGCACATGACGTCAACTTTTTTACAAATTCACATTTTTGTTGCTTATATAGATATGATGCAGGCATCATGTTCAAAAGCTTGTGTCTTAAGGCCCCCAAAACAGAGTTATTGAAGACACCTAAAGTTCACAAACAGAATCACTGAAGGCGAAAAGGGTAAATTATTGGTTACCATTATAGTGGTCAGTGTTTGCTTTAGTTGCACTCTTGACCCTTGACTTTTTGCTATTAGGTTTTGTATGGTTGTTGTAACTGAATTATAACAGCTAGACATGCTAAGAGTAAAGATGTTCAGGTTTTGTTGTTTATGATTTTACATAATCATTGATTGTCCTGAGTGTTATAAATAGAGCCATTCAATATGGCAGCCCCTGTAATTCAACAATAGAAGATCCAAAATTTTAAGTCTAAGAACTCTGATTAAGAAAAAAATTGTAGTGGGGAAAGGAAACATTCTTTCAGGCACACATTGACATCAAGAACCAGCGTATGAATCTCAAGAATGGTGACAAACAACATATTCAGATTAACAGATGAACTGTAAGCATCACAAAACAAGCTACTAAAAATTGGATAAAAAAGTACAAATAAAAGAAAATATTAAGAATAAATCTAATATAACTAAACAAATCATTAAAAAATGCCACAAAGCATGATGGGAGCCATAAATGAGTTTTGATTGGTGGCACCCAGAATGCAGTGCAACATGCTTTTTTATGGTCACCATTGTTGAGCCTGATTCTTGATGTCTGTGTGCCTAAATGTAAGAAATTTGCTTTTTTCCTAAATGTTTTGATCAGAAATGCTTCTAAGACTCTCTCTGATTATGATGAAAATACCCGATCTTATACTGTACAGCCAAAGGATGCCTGTTGTTGATAAGACACAACCAACTCAGAAATTCAGGTAAGATAACGTCAAAACAAACACCACCACCTGATCTTATTCTTTATTGGCTTGTCTAACTGCTGTATCACAATTACAGCAACCAAAAAAATTGTTTTTTACAACTACTGGCCAACTACTGGCCTGGCATGCATAACATAGTATTCTTTAGCATAGTGTTTTTTTATTTGTTTTTTTGTCCAATGAAATCAATATTTTTGTGTAAATTTTACTAAATTTTTTCATGTTATTCTACTCATTTTGAATGGTTAATTCTAATTAATTAAAATGTGTTAAATTTAATTAATAATATTGCTTGTAATCTTTTGACACAATTTTATTGAGTAAATATAGAGAATCACTTTTTACAGTGTGGTGACCATGTTCCAACTCTTTTACTTTCTTTATCAAAAGAATGAAACTGTATCTGTGATTTTAAATTAAATGTCATCAAAGTGCCACAAAAAGCAGTACAAATGATTGGTGAGTGATGAAGTCTGCTGAAATAACTGTGACTGCTTTGTGTGAAGAACATCTTGGTCCAATTTAGGTGATTAGAGTTATGGTTAACTGATGACGTTGTACTCTTCCATTGTCCTCAACTATCATTAGTGATGGTGTTTTTTTTTTTTTTTTTTTTATTTTTTTTTTTTTTTTTTTTTAAAAATTTTTTTTTTTTTTTTTTTTTTTTTTATCAATTCTAATATTAGCCTGCTGTCATGTGATCTCCATCCTTTTATACACACAACTACACATTATACCAGCAGCTGTCCTCAGCGTGGGGTGTTCAGATCAGTGAATCATTTTAATTGGTTTTGAATTTTTATCCTTTTTGGGTCTTTCATCTCTGTCTTTTTAGACACACAATGTTTTGCATGCTTAAGTGACACACTTGAACTTCCTTCAGCATATTCTGATAACTGCTTTAGGTTGAGGCCCTGAGGGGTAAGACAGCGAAGGTGTGAGGCCACTTCACATTTCCCTTATAACACCTTTTATAACACTATTGCCTGAGACTCAAGTAAACTGAGAGTGTCAGAACACATGCAGTCTGTGTCCTTTCCTCTCCCAGGTGATTGTACTGCTAAGGAATTACAAGAGTTGACTGCTAACAGAGATGTTACAAAATAAAATGATCTTAACGACTGGGTCAGTTGATTCTAAAATTCAGAGAGCTCCTTTATCAAGTCAATAGTCTTATTATAATCAATCAATAAAACAGCTATTATATAGACCTCCCTGAGATATTTTTCCCTCCTTGATTTTGGTGCAAAGATGTGTATTTTGTACAATATTTCCAACTGTTTTTTTAAGACTTAATTTCAAGCACCACAATTACTAAATTGTGTCATTTGATCCATGCAGTAGGAATGCCTGAATAGACATTTCTATGTTTATTTTCAAATGTGACATATTGAAAATCAAAATAAAGCTCTGTCAACACTTGCATTGTTACAACATTATAAGTGTGTTCCATCAAGTAGTCAAAAATACACACACACACTTGTGGTCTTCACACCTGCTTGAGCGCGAGCCAAATACAGGAAATATGTCATCCAAGTAAGTATAAGTGTGAGTTTTTGGACCAGCCCTGTGGGTATCTTCAGAGCAACTAAACTGACATGGAGGATGTATTATAAATAAATAAATATATATATAGGAAGATCTGTAATGTTTTAGTGCTTCTGATTCAGCACATTTTAAAGCGGTTCCTTTTTATTTAATTACCAAATTGCTGTTAATTAGTCAAAAATTATCAAATGCAAAATCAAGTAATTATTTTCTTGGTTCATTGGGAACATATGCATAGGTTTAAAAACATTATATGGCCTGATGCAAAGTTTTTCATTATAAGGACTGATGTAAGATTTAACTTCTGTTGTATGCCTTTAGTCTAATGACATCACTGTGATGATGGCCTTGTTGCAACTATCTGCACAAGGTGAAGTGTCATAACCACATATTAAAATATAAAGTACATGCATCACATGAGAGTGTGTTCTTGAGAGTGTGAAAACCACAGTGCTGGTTTCATCCTGATCATTTGTAGTGCTATCACTGGTCATGAGTGTTGGTGAAACCGGTAAGTAACTTCAGATTCATTATCATCACATATGTTTTGTGTTTGTGGTATGGAGTAGATAACTCACTCTAAGGTTTAACGTCAAAAGGCCAAGTGGTTTTGCATTACAAACACCTACAGTAGTTCAGAACTTTCTTAAATGTCTTGAAAATATTTGTGTTGTTATTGTTGTTTGTTTGTTTGTTTTTGTCTTTTGTAAACTCTGACATCGAAGTAAAAATTCCAGTATCACTGTGTATTGTAACTTATGTTGGGTTTCATATGAACCACAGTGACTTCCATTTAGACATTAGTTCAGTATGTAATAAATGTAGATCTAAACTGAAAGCTTGAACTGTGTTTTAAGGATAGTGAAAACTCTCAATATGTTTTCAATGAGCTTTAACAGTGAAAATATTTATTTAAAAAAAAATAAAAAAATAAAAGGTGAAGTTATCACAGATATGGAGTTTGGTGTTATGGAGTGTGTATGAGTGTGAACAGATGTGGGAAAAGCATAATGTGTGCATATATACAGGTCCTTCTCAAAAAATTAGCATATTGTGAAAAAGTTCATTATTTTCCATAATGTAATGATAAAAATTAAACTTTCATATATTTTAGATTCATTGCACACCAACTGAAATATTTCAGGTCTTTTATTGTTTTAATACTGATGATTTTGGCATACAGCTCATGAAACCCAAAATTCCTATCTCAAAAAATTAGCATATTTCATCCGACCAATAAAAGAAAAGTGTTTTTAATACAAAAAAAGTCAACCTTCAAATAATTATGTTCAGTTATGCACTCAATACTTGGGTCGGGAATCCCTTTTGCAGAAATGACTGCTTCAATGCGGCGTGGCATGGAGCCAATCAGCCTGTGGCACTGCTGAGGTGTTATGGAGGCCCAGGATACTTCGTAGCAACCTAAGCTCATCCAGAGTGTTGGGTCTTGCGTCTCTCAACTTTCTCTTCACAATATCCCACAGATTCTCTATGGGGTTCAGGTCAGGAGAGTTGGCAGGCCAATTGAGCACAGTAATACCATGGTCATGGTTTTGGCACTGTGAGCAGGTGCCAGGTCGTGCTGAAAAACGAAATCTTCGTCTCCATAAAGCTTTTCAGCAGATGGAAGCATGAAGTGCTCCAAAATCTCCTGATAGCTAGCTGCATTGACCCTGGCCCTTGATAAAACACAGTGGACCAACACCAGCAGCTGACATGGCACCCCAGACCATCACTGACTGTGGGTACTTGACACTGGACTTCAGGCATTTTGGCATTTTCCTTCTCCCCAGTCTTCCTCCAGACTCTGGCACCTTGATTTCCGAATGACATGCAAAATTTGCTTTCATCCGAAAAAAGTACTTTGGACCACTGAGCAACAGTCCAGTGCTGCTTCTCTGTAGCCCAGGTCAGGCGCTTCTGCCGCTGTTTCTGGTTCAAAAGCACACGCCTGTGCACGGTGGCTCTGGATGTTTCTACTCCAGACTCAGTCCACTGCTTCCGCAGGTCCCCCAAGGTCTGGAATCGATCCTTCTCCTCAATCTTCCTCAGGGTCCGGTCACCTCTTCTCGTTGTGCAGCGTTTTTTGCCACACTTTTTCCTTCCCACAGAGACTTCCCACTGAGGTGCCTTGATACAGCACTCTGGGAAACAGCCTATTCGTTCAGAAATTTCTTTCTGTGTCTTACCCTCTCGCTTGAGGGTGTCAATGATGGCCTTCTGGGTTAACCTCTTACCCATGATTGCGGATTTGTGTAATGAACCAGGCTGGGAGTTTTTAAAAGCCTCAGGAATCTTTTGCAGGTGTTTAGAGTTAATTAGTTGATTCAGATGATTAGGTTAATAGCTCGTTTAGAGAACCTTTTCATGATATGCTAATTTTTTGAGATAGGAATTTCATCAGTATTAAAACAATAAAAGACCTGAAATATTTCAGTTGGTCTGAACCAGAAACAGCGGCAGAAGCGCCTGACCTGGGCTACAGAGAAGCAGCACTGGACTGTTGCTCAGTGGTCCAAAGTACTTTTTTCGGATGAAAGCAAATTTTGCATGTCATTCGGAAATCAAGGTGCCAGAGTCTGGAGGAAGACTGGGGAGAAGGAAATGCCAAAATGCCTGAAGTCCAGTGTCAAGTACCCACAGTCAGTGATGGTCTGGGGTGCCATGTCAGCTGCTGGTGTTGGTCCACTGTGTTTTATCAAGGGCAGGGTCAATGCAGCTAGCTATCAGGAGATTTTGGAGCACTTCATGCTTCCATCTGCTGAAAAGCTTTATGGAGATGAAGATTTCGTTTTTCAGCACGACCTGGCACCTGCTCACAGTGCCAAAACCACTGGTAAATGGTTTACTGACCATGGTATTACTGTGCTCAATTGGCCTGCCAACTCTCCTGACCTGAACCCCATAGAGAATCTGTGGGATATTGTGAAGAGAAAGTTGAGAGACGCAAGACCCAACACTCTGGATGAGCTTAAGGTTGCTATCGAAGTATCCTGGGCCTCCATAACACCTCAGCAGTGCCACAGGCTGATTGGCTCCATGCCACGCCGCATTGAAGCAGTCATTTCTGCAAAAGGATTCCCGACCAAGTATTGAGTGCATAACTGAACATAATTATTTGAAGGTTGACTTTTTTGTATTAAAAACACTTTTCTTTTATTGGTCGGATGAAATATGCTAATTTTTTTTAATAGGAATTTTGGGTTTTCATGAGCTGTATGCCAAAATCATCAGTATTAAAACAATAAAAGACCTGAAATATTTCAGTTGGTGTGCAATGAATCTAAAATATATGAAAGTTTAATTTATATCATTACATTATGGAAAATAATGAACTTTTTTCACAATATGCTAATTTTTTGAGAAGAGAATTAAGAATCCATTACAATTACTTAATTTCACCATAACCAAAATTATATATATATATATATATATATATATATATACAGGTCCTTCTCAAAGAAATTAGCATATTTTCCATAATGTAATGATAAAAATTAAACTTTCATATATTTTAGATTCAATGCAGACCAACTGAAATATTTCAGGTCTTTTATTGTTTTAATACTGATGAAATTCCTATCTCAAAAAATTAGCATATCATGAAAAGGTTCTCTAAACGACCTATTAACCTAATCATCTGAATCAACTAATTAACTCTAAACACCTGCAAAAGATTCCTGAGGCTTTTAAAAACTCCCAGCCTGGTTCATTACTCAAAACCGCAATCAGGGGTAAGAGGTTAACCCAGAAGGCCATCATTGACACCCTCAAGCGAGAGGGTAAGACACAGAAAGAAATTTCTGAACGAATAGGCTGTTCCCAGAGTGCTGTATCAAGGCACCTCAGTGGGAAGTCTGTGGGAAGGAAAAAGTGTGTGGCCAAAAAACGCTGCACAACGAGAAGAGGTGACCGGACCCTGAGGAAGATTGTGGAGAAGGACCGATTCCAGACCTTGGGGGACCTGCGGAAGCAGTGGACTGAGTCTGGAGTAGAAACATCCAGAGCCACCGTGTACAGGCGTGTGCTTTTGAACCAGAAACAGCGGCAGAAGCGCCTGACCTGGGCTACAGAGAAGCAGCACTGGACTGTTGCTCAGTGGTCCAAAGTACTTTTTTTCGGATGAAAGCAAATTTTGCATGTCATTCGGAAATCAAGGTGCCAGAGTCTGGAGGAAGACTGGGGAGAAGGAAATTCCAAAATGCCTGAAGTTCAGTGTCAAGTACCCACAGTCAGTGATGGTCTGGGGTGCCATATCAGCTGCTGGTGTTGGTCCACTGTGTTTTATCAAGGGCAGGGTCAATGCAGCTAGCTATCAGGAGATTTTGGAGCACTTCATGCTTCCATCTGCTGAAAAGCTTTATGGAGATGAAGATTTTGTTTTTCAGCACAACCTGACACCTGCTCACAGTGCCAAAACCACTGGTAAATGGTTTACTGACCATGGTATTACTGTGCTCAATTGGCCTGCCAACTCTCCTGACCTGAACCCCATAGAGAATCTGTGGGATATTGTGAAGAAAAAGCTGAGAGACGCAAGACCCAACACTCTGGATGAGCTTAAGGCGCTATCGAAGCATCCTGGGCCTCCATAACACCTCAGCAGTGCCACAGGCTGATTGCCTCCATGCCATGCCGCATTGAAGCAGTCATTTCTGCAAAAGGATTCCCGACCAAGTATTGAGTGCATAACTGAACATAATTATTTGAAGGTTGACTTTTTTTGTATTAAAAACACTTTTCTTTTATTGGTCGGATGAAATATGCTAATTTTTTGAGATAGGAATTTTGGGTTTTCATGAGCTGTATGCCAAAATCATCAGTATTAAAATCAATAAAAGACCTGAAATATTTCAGTTGGTGTGCAATGAATCTAAAAAATATATGAAGTTAAATTTTTATCATTACATTATGGAAAATAATGAACTTTTTCACAATATGCTAATTTTTTGAGAAGGACCTGTATATATATTCTCCAGCAGCTCAGTGAGTAAATACAGCTGCAGTTAAAATTCTCTTTGTCTATAAAACTTTCTTTGTTCAAAAATCAAGCTGGTCTTTAGCAAGGAAGACATTTAAAAAAGTGAAAGTGACGTGACATACAGCCAAGTATGGTGACCCTTACTCAGAATTCAAGCTCTGCATTTAACCCATCCAAACTGCACACACACAGCAGTGAACACACACACACCCGGAGCAGTGGGCAGCCATTTATGCTGCAGCACCCAGGGAGCAGTCGTGGTATCACCGGCCTGAGATTCGAACCCACAACTTCAGGGTTAGGAGTCAAACCTTCCCCCGTTTTTTTTTTTTTTTTTTTTTTTTAGGCAAAGCTTTATAGAATGATTTTTTGATGGGTCGGTTGCACAAAGTCACATGTTTTGTATGTTGGTCTAAGAGAACAACTGCAAATGTTGATACTGACCAGTGAATAGAAAAAAAAATGTGTATAAGTAGCATAATTGCTGGCATTTTATCCTCTCTCTTTCTTTATTTTACAATATTGAGAATTATAGTAAAATAAAGACAGAGAGAGAATAAAATGCCAGCATTTCTCTATTGATTTGCACTGGACAGGAAGAGGAAGGTGAGATAGATCATGCATGTTAAACAAAGTTTAACCACAAAGTGTTTCTAAACCAGTCACACTGAGTCTGACTAACCTCAACAAACATCTGCATCTAGACTGAAAGTGATAATTATATTGTCCTAAAAAAAAATAAAAAAGTCAACTTTAGAATG
Source organism: Cyprinus carpio (assembly GCF_018340385.1). Lineage (NCBI taxonomy): Eukaryota > Metazoa > Chordata > Actinopteri > Cypriniformes > Cyprinidae > Cyprinus > Cyprinus carpio. The sequence continues at coordinate 36,049,635 of NC_056597.1, forward strand.
ATCTTAAAAATAAATAAATAAATCTGGTTCATGGTGGCTTAAATATGCCACTGTTTATTTTTTATTTATTTATTTTTTGTAGGTGTTGCTATGGTGATGTCAGTTGGAATGGCTCCTCCTCTTCCTCTGATCTTTCTGATCTTGATTCATGGTGAGTCTCTGCAACACTTCAGAAACAATGAAGATTTTGCATGCATTTTTCCCACCAACTTTCATTATGCACAAGCTGCTGATATTTTGTTCACTATATGAATTCTGTGTTTCAGGGGTTTCTGGTGCTGATTGGGGTGTGAATTACAGTCATTCACACATCTGTGCACTAAAGGACTCATCAGTGATAATGAGCTGCACTTATACATACCCTACTGGATACAAGATCGAGAAAGTGTTCTGGACTAAAAACCCTGTAAAAGTTGGTGAAAAGTTTCCAGATCTGTCTGAGGACCCTGAATACAGTCAGAGGCTTCAGTATCTGGGAGATAAACAGAAGAACTGCACCATCAGACTGAGTCATGTGACAAAGAAGGATTCACACATGTACTATTTCAGATTCACAACTAATGTAACAGAGGGCAAATGGACAGGTTTACCAGGAGTGTCTCTTACTGTCACAGGTGACTTGATGAGGTTTCACTCTTCTTCTGTGCATTATGTTGAATAATAATCAGTGTATGACAGCAGCACTAGATATAATGTGTGTGTTGTGTTCAGATCTTCAGGTGGAGGCTCCTGAGACAGTGACAGAGGGTCAGAATGTCAGTCTGACATGTAAAAGCAGCTGCGCTCTGACTGACAGAGCAACATTCATCTGGTACAGAAACTCACATCCATTAACTGAGAGAAGAGACAGAAACAATCAACTCCTGCTGCAGTCAGTCAGAAGAGAGGATGCAGGCAGATACAGCTGTGCTCTACAGGAACACACTTACATCTCTCCTGCTGTTTATCTCAGTGTCACGTGTGAGTACAGATACATTAGTATATAAATTGTTGAGTTTATGTTTGAAAAAAAAAATAACTTTTGACTTTTTTTAGATCCACCAAAGAGTGCCTCAGTGTCCATCAGTTCATCTGGTGAAATAGTGGAGGGAGATTCAGTGACTCTGAGCTGCAGCAGTGATTCAAACCCACCTGCAGAAATCAACTGGTTTAAAGGAGGAACATTTGTAGGATCTGGAAGAAACTACAGCATCTCAAACATCAGCTCTGATCACAGTGGAGAATACAAGTGCAAGTCCAGAAATCAACATGGAGAGAAAGACTCTGATGCTGTGACTTTAAATGTCATGTGTGAGTACATTATAAAATGTATGATATTGAAGAATATCTTATTATCTGTATTATGATAAATTTCAGATCACAATACTGACCAAATACTGACCAAAAGGTCTCGTCAATACACTTTTTTTTCTTCCCCTTTTTATTTTATTTTTATTTTTATTAGACCCACCTAAAAGCATCTCAGTGTCCATCAGTCCATCTGGTGAAATAGTGGAGGGAGATTCAGTGACTCTGAGCTGCAGCAGTGATTCAAACCCACCTGCAGAAATCAGCTGGTTTAAAGGAGGAACGTTTGTAGAATCTGGAAGAATCTACAGCATCTCAAACATCAGCTCTGATCACAGTGAAGAATACAAGTGCAAGTCCAGAAATAAACATGGAGAGAAAGTCTCTGACGCTGTGACTTTAAACATCATGTGTGAGTTAATGATGGTTCAGTAACTGTGACATTAAAATTCAGTTAAAAAAATAAATAAATAGGATCACTAATGATATGAATGTCTTAGACCCACCTAGGAATGTCTCAGTGTTCATAAATGGATCTGATGAAATATTGGAGGGAGATTCAGTGACTCTGATCTGCAGCAGTGACTCAAACCCACCTGCTCTGAACTTCATCTGGTTTAAGGAGAATCAGATCTCCTCTGTTGGATCTGGACAGAGTTTCAGAGCACTACAGAGTGGACGCTTCTACTGTGAGGCTCATAATCAACACGGATCTCAGAGATCAGACGCTGTTACTGTCACTGTTAAAGGTAGAGCAGCTCATTTACTCTTTCTAAAGTGAAGCAAATGGATCTGTTCGGGTGTTTTACTCTTGTCTCTGTTGTAGGACATCTGGTGATGTTGTACATATCCATTGGAGTGGTTTGTGGAGCTGCAGTTATCATCACAGTGTTGCTGATTTGGTAAGATATGTGCAGTATTTGATTGCTGGTACTTAAGCTTATTTATAACCTTCAGTAAAAGAAAAATTTAGTTATTAGTTTAGCTACAAATATTAAACTTGTTGGGAGATTTTTCATCTTAGAAATGAAATGTGAATAATGCTTTATTCACAATTTTTGCTAACTATTGTAAAGGTTGATACATTTGAGTCCGATATTGTTCTAAAACAACATAGTTATTCTATACTCTTTTATTTAACACATTTGTTGCTTTTAAGGAGAAGCAGGGTGAAAAAGAGAAAAGACAAACTTGAAACGCAGGTGAGCAAAATTGTTTTAATTGTCAATGGTCTCATTAGTAAATGAAATGCACTGCTCAAAAAAAAAAAAGACAATCTGTTAGCTGCATTATAGGCCGAACAACACACACATCAACAAAACACCTTAAAAATTCCATAAACTTACAATCACGTGATAAAACAGAAATAGAGAAAGCTACAGTCACACTGGGTTACTGCTTGTTCTGTAAACATTTGTGAATATTGCTGCTATCATAGCAGGGACGTGAAACATATCACTGAGAGATGCTATCAGTTGTTTATGGTTCACCTACAGCAGAAGGAGGGTTTGGGCCCTGGTGTTGTGGCAGCGGCCAGAGAGCTCTCACAGGAGGAGGAGGACGAGCTGGGCCCACAGGCTTTGGTGGTTGTGGGGCCCGCCATTTTTTGGTTGATATCTGGGGGCTTGCAGCGAATGAGTGGGAGAGTTTGGTCCCAGCATACACCAGATCCTCCATTTTCTGTGAGTAGCTTAGAAGTTCTGGAGAGAGGGATAATGTGTCTGGTGAGTGGGGCTCTGGCTCTGGTGTTTCCGGTGGCTACGATATGTTGTCCTGTCTTCCCTGGCTGTTTTCCAGAAAGTTGTCCTTGGGTGGTGAGTCTTGGAGCTGTTCTGATACATCACAGTCCATCTTTGATGAGCTCTATGGGCAGGGCTCAGTCAGGATTGTGTCCATGAGCAGTGCTTGTTGTGGCTGCATGATGTTATCAAGTCCTTGTGGGATGTGTCAGCCACATGATGACTCACTGATATGAAGTCCTGTGGTCACTAATACTTTGTCCAGGTGTGTGTGTGCCATTCAGGTTAAGTGGCCAGTGGGAGAGCAGGTCTCTAATCCACTAGCACTGAACTCAACAGTAGAAGCTGAAGCTGATGCATTAATTTCTTGAGAACCATGCTGTGCTGCCCTTTCAGGTATTTTAAATTGGATGTGGAGTTTTTCAGGGTTTAAAAGGTTTTCTTACCCCCTAATTGACAACACACAAAAATGTTCTTGCCTTTGACAGAAATAAACTCAAAATAATGATTTTATTTCCAGCTACAGAATGCATACTTTTCTCTCTCCGTGCTGAGTTTGTTTTCAATGGTAGTATTATTGCCCAACACTGACTGCCACAGACCCAACAGCAGAAGAAGAATGCCAACAGATACAATAGGTGCCTATAAGCACCTTTGAGTTGATTGGGTTGCAGGTACTGCCTCAAAACACAAAACTAGAGACGATTAAGCCAAGATGGATAAGGGCTTTTGTCTCGCTTTGGGCTCTCCAGTGTACCTGCTGTCACTTTCATTTGCACCAAAGCAGGTGAAACTGAGTCACAATCACTTCTGTTTTCTAAGGCTGCCCACACACTAGATGATTTTAAGGCTAATTTTAAGTCCGATCTGTACCCCCGAATGATTGGGGGTGTGGCCCAATTCGAGGCTTGTCACATACAATTTTTTATTTGTTTCCAAAAAAAAAAAAAAAACTCTATTGTGTGGTGTCATTATGATTATTTAACTGCTCGATCGAGACGGAGCATCCCTGAAATCTGCCCTCTTGTGTTCTCTCTGTGTATGTTTGTGTTTCAGATGGGCGGTTCCTTGACATAATTTGCCAGAACCTGAACCAGATTTAAGGACTGCCCCAAACACTCAATCAGGGCCATGATTGTGCCATAACGTGTGACTCTGTAGTCTTTGAGTGTCTTACCGGAGAGGTAGTGTCTTGGTGCTTAAGATTGTGAGTGTGATTATATTCTGTGATAGTTCTGTGATAGTATTTTTGTCTCCATTCTATGATATTCCTTGTTAACTTGACACAATCCTGATTGACTACGATTTTGGTTTCTGATTGTAAATTGTTGGCTGCTAACTTTTATATATATATCTTTTGTAAATATTTTGTAAATCATTTTTGTTAAGTTGAGGGATGTAGACGTCATTTTATTTTGAAACAACTTTTCACATTGTTTTTTGTTTAGGGAGTCATGTAAGTTGAAACTGTATTTTTGTTTTCTTCAGTTTTGATTTAGGAAGTGTAGAGTGTTAAAAAAAAAAAAAAAAAAAAAAAAATTCTGTTTGTTATTTTGGCCTTGTCTGCCCCTGACGCTAATCCCAAGAATACATTCTTGTAATTCAACATCTCTCTGGTTCAAAGACTCTCTTCCTCTTCCTGTTACAGCTGACCCCTAGCGGTCATAACAGAAATTGGGGACTCATCTTAAAAAGGAGCTTTTTCCCCCCATAAACCAATTGGAGTTTTGCGGTTGCGTGTTAGTGAAAAAAACAAACTCATGAAATTTGCTTTGTATGTTTTTGTTTGGCTGGTGGTTTTCACTTTAAGGGGGAGGGAATTCAGTATGTCCTCAAAATTTGAATTGCAAAAGTTCGCAATGCAGCCTACTGCTGAACAATTGGATATTTGTCGAAATGTTTTCATTGTGAAATAGAATGTGCACTAGGAGAGCCAGCTGACAACATTGATTATTCTCCATTTGTTTTTCTTTTCTAGTCACGTTTGATCTTGCGAGTCTCTGTGAGATCTCTTGTCACTGTGAAATCATTCCTACAATCAGCAAATGTGTGATCTTGTGGTCTGGTCAAATTGTCTAGGGTGCGCATTCAGAGGATCTAGTTGGCCTTACTAAGACTAAAAATCGTTTGAAACTGTCTTCATGTCTGTAGTCTCCCATGGCTTTAAAATGGGTTAAGATTTGAATATCGTCTAGTGTGTGGCCAGCCTAACTGGACAGATTGAGATCCCTGAAGTTTCACTGACTTGGTGTTATACTGTGATGATTTCATGAGTTTATGGTTGCATATAATTAGCTGAAGTATGATAAGTAAGTATGATAATAAGGTAAGTAAGCTGTATTTATACTATGGTGTTGATTAACTTGATTGTGCTCCACCAGTGTTGATTATTTTGAGCAGTGTAGTATCTAAAACACTGAAAGTCTGAATGCAGTTGTGAGTTGTTTATTAGCAATGGTTACATATTTAATCTTCACTAATGTCTCTGCTTCTTCAATGTCAAAGATGGATCATTCCAGACCTGAGGATGACAGATACAAAGTATCTGATGTTGATACGACTGAACGTTTGTATGAGAATGTAATAGTAAGTTATCATTATAGTCAGTCCATTGGTGTGGACACAAATATGGTTGTTATTATTATTATAGCTATCATTATAGTTATCAACTATTTGTCAATGTTCTCTCTATTCTCTCTATTTTTTTTCTTTAATTGCAAAGATGAATTATTCCAGACCTCATGATGACAGACTTAATGACTATGAAGTAGAGTCGACTGAACCTGTGTATGAGAATGTAATGGTAAGTGCTTTCACTCTTGATATCAAATGTCTACTGAATAAGTATATGGTGCACAGCATATAATTCACTGTTTAAGATCAAGTAATTCAAGTCCTTTTATACTGACCAGAAATTTGAAGTGTATTATTTAGTCATGAAGTAATTCAAAAATTCACTTTCTTTCTTTTAGCGTGACAGGCCGTAGTGTTTGGGACATGTGGCAAAACATTTTACAGCCTTTTTCTGTCTCACTGTGGGTGGAGCCTGAATGATTGACAGTGTCTTGATTTACAGAAGTTAATTTAGAAATTGGTTTTATCCAAATGATAAGCCTTAAGTGACTTATTTGACTGTATTTAAGCATAAAAATATTATACGAATTAGAATGAAAACAATCTTAAATTACAACACACAAAAACTACATCTAAAAACTAATATAATCATGTAAGATCTCATGTTAATTTTAACATATTCTGCCTATTCCGTGTTTTTAAAGATATTGTATATTGTTTTTTTATTAAAGTGTATTGTCATAACGCAGGTTGCGTTCTTAGTCTTTTCTTTGTATTTTCACGTGCTTGACCAGCAGATGTCCTCAGCGGGCGGTGTTCAGAACAGTGAATAATTTTACAAAGCAAATGATTCAGCTGATTTGAAGATTCAGAAAATTACCTTTCCATGTCACTAGTGTGATTATAATGAATCAATGATACAGCCCATCCCTCTACAGAAGAATCTTCAGCTACATTACTCTCAGTTCACACAAATGTTTTGTCATGCATTACATCCTTGCTGCACGTGAGATTTAAAACCTTGTACTTCCATGATTACGCATGTCAGCTGGTCAATTTAATGCCATCCAATATAAATGAATAGATATCTTAATTAAATTACAACAACCACTAAACAACAACATCAGCAAAAATCTGCCTTCATAACTACGGATGTCAGAGCAACAAGTCTGTGATGTCAGCACTCGGCTGTCCGTTTCTCATGAGGGTCACATGATCATACAATGTAAGAGATGCTGCTGTGAGTTTGGACATGTCTTGTTTTCTCACCTCTCCTGCTAATAAAGAGCTGATAATGCTGTTTGTGGAGTTGTTTAATCAGATCTTGAGAGATTTAAAGTCTTTTCTTCAGTTCATCTAAGGCTGCGGCTGAAGAAAGTTGTAGTGTGTTCTTATTTCTCTTTCTTTCAGTGCTTGTTCACTGCAGGTGTTTGAATGATTGAAATAATGTTTAAGGAACATCATACTAACCTTTAAATAACATTCTACTAACATTAAGGAAACTGGATATTTTTATGTTTTTGGAATGTTACAAATCAATGTTCCTAGAATGTTGAATTTTAATTCAAAATTAAGTTGAAAGAACGTTTGAGGCACATCATCCCCTTTAAAATATTTCCTCTAACGTCAAGAAAACTGGACATTTTTTATGTTCCCAGAACCAACACTGAATATTTGGAGAACGTTCTTAGAACAAAATTCTGTTAGCTGGGTAACGTCTTCAATAGCTTTGTTAAGAGATTACTGGCTTCAAATCTGGGATAATATGGCACTGTTGTGCTCAAAATCATTTGTGGTAGTGTTTTATAGACCTTGTTTTGGGCGCGACATGGTCAGGTGACACGCAGGAATCGTTAAGCGCCATGGCATCAAACCAAGAGCCTGTCCAAAGGCGCTATTTTAAACCTGAACATCAACTCCAAGGAGAAAATTATGTGAATATCGACTTAAATTTTTGATTTATTCACTTCACAGTTATGTCATATAGTGTCTGAAGATTTGGAACGTTACTCTGCAGTCGTGGATTACTGTCACAATATTTTTAGTTTGTTTTGTTTTGGGAAAACCTATATGTACCTTCTGCATGAAACCTGTTTCATGGAGGAAAGAAACTACTGTGTTGGAACGGCAGAGGTGAGAAAATGACAAGACTTCATATTAAGTCATTCAGATAGGCAGAGAAGGACCCCTAGTGGCTGTTTTGTGATACATTCATGGGACATTTATGAATTTACATTGACATCAATTGAATTTAATTGAATTTAGTGTAATAAGTTAAGGAAGTTAAAGGAAGTTTAAAAACATCCGTTTATTTTATTCATACAAATACTTCAGATCATACAGGATGTAGAGACCTTATAGCCTAATGCATTGTACAATCTCATGAATAATTGTAACCACAGTAAATATTCTTGTCCCTGAGGTATAAAAAACAGTAAACAGTGATGTAAACAGAACCGTCTGTAGTCAGTCCTGGGGCCCGTTCTTCGTTCGCCGGTAACTCACTTAGCTGGATTTGATTGTTGATGATTTGGCATGATCTTGGATTGTTTGGTTCTTTGGGGCTCATTCTGGAGTTGCTGTCATAGCAACAGGTCAGTAAGCTTAAACCTGCTCGGGAGCAGCTTATTTCATGTAAACAGGATTAGATTGCATCTTTTTAAGCAGAATTGATACTTAAAATCTGTCCGCTACCACTGATACTTTATTACAAGAGCATCCTACTGATCCAGGGACAATAATTTAAAATAATAATAATTAAAAAATTTAATTTAAAGATAATATAATAATGTTGTTTAGACTTTAATACTATAGACACAGACAGTTTAACTCACTGAAGATTTATTCGTCATAAAATTATTACTTCATAATTGTATTAGTCTTACACACATGCTATACAGATAATGAAGAGTTGTGCATTAATTTGAGTGATGACGGATATTATGGGAGTGACTTGATGGAGTGCAGGAGATGCAGATAACACTATCTTGACCCTTAAGAAACTTTAATTAATGCTGTCACGTAACAGATCTGTTCAAATATAAAATTAAATTAATTGCTAATAAAAATAAAGTGTAAATCCTGTACAAATATTAGAAATCGCGAATATAAATAATTGGGAATCATGTAAAAAATTAAAATAAAATAAAAAGAGTGCACATATTATTTATCTATAATAACATTTATGTAGTTTTGTTCGCCTGATTAGCGCGATGATATCATCTTGGATATGACGTTTCATCTCGGATGTAATAAGCGCCATACGAAAAACGGACCCTTGGTCTAATTTTCCTACTTTCTTGTAGAGGATCATGGAAACAACCATTGCTGCAATCTGTAAAGAAACAAATTAGGTAGAATATTGTATAAAACAGATCATTTGCAGTAATAAGAGAATGAATGAGTTACTTAACCATTTGTAATTTTTCTAGTTTTAAGTCACTATCTCTACTGATATCACAGCACTACATTTTTATTTGTATTTTAATTGGTTTAACCACATTGGCCATCTTTGTGGGAAATTTTGCTTCTGTACGCAAACCTCAATATCTCATCTCAGTCTGTAGAACAAAAACTGGTGAACTTTTATGAAATATGAGGTGGACTTTTCCTAAAATAATTCACACCATCAGTTCTTCTGTATCGCATACTGAGATGTTGATCATCATGATGTTTGTCTTTGTCATTCCGTTCATATCAAGCCATATTAATTGGATAGAATATCTTGCATGTGTTGAATTCCTCAAGTGGAAAGGAGAAATGAAGTAAATACCTCTAAAGCATCAAATCCCAAAGCCATACCAGTGAGGAGAACTGCATTATCCTCGATCTCATTCACTAATGCCTGGAAGCAGCCATTTTCAGACTACAACAACAGCAAAAACACACACTGATAAAATACACACATCAATACAATATTTGCATTTGCTTAGACAATTATGCACATGCATTCATTATTTGCATCCCAATGGACTAAACCAATGTGCCAAAATAATGCAAATAGTAGCTTGGTTTCTTGCTAAATGATAAATTAGTGGTGTGCAGTGAGGCTATGGGATTGTCATGCATTCATTCTTTTCTTAAATCTCATACATTTCAGATTTGGTAGTAAGTTTCAGCACAAAGTGTTCTGTGACATACCCAGAATTGTGCTGCATTTTTATTACAAGGTTCTGAACTGTTTGTGCAACATGTGACAGGATATAAAAGTGTTGTAGTTTCGAACTGAGAGCCCATGAAGTCAGTGTAGTCGTTATATCCACAGCATTTCAGCCAGAAAAAAAAAAAAAAAAAAAAAAACACAAACAAGAGTTGGAATTATTAGGGATTCTAATATCAGAAAACAGAGATGATGTCTGGTGCCATACACCTCAGACATAGTGCTAATCCAGACTGAAGTGTAACTCTCATCCATGCCATAGTTATCCTCAATACTTTTAGAAACTTTCTCTCCAATTTCATCCAGAACTTTCTGAACCTGGAATGAGATCAAAATTCACATTCAGCCCCTGATTTTACAGAATCACATGCTACATACTTGTAAAGACAGATTCATTTCAACCACATAGGATAAACAAATCATAGAATAAGGCACATGTGGATGTTATATGTATTTTTATACAGATATAATAAATCATTTTGGTTCTTAATGTGCTATTTCTTGAATTGTGAATATGAATATAATTATTTGTGAAATTTGTAAGCAAATTGTAAATCCTGCACCAATTTTTTCAGTGTGCTTTTGTTATGGTGCAGTGCATCAGCTCTCACCAAAGGCTTAAAGACGAAGAGCACTATCACCGCTGCCACCACCACGAGGAAGATGATGAGCATGATGCTGAAAAATTAGGAGAAAAGTTGAGAAATTGACCTTTCTATCTGCATCTGTGGCTAAACGGTCACAGCAGCTTTAGCTGAACACATTTGACAGAAATGGGTTCACTCACTGAGAGCAATAAAATACAATTTTGTATGTGGAAACATGACTGAAGTTGGTGAAGCCACTGAAGACGAACATCATGACTTTGAGGAAACCCTTGCAGCACACTTTGGCAGATTGTCCTTATTCCTAAAAAAAAAAAAAAAACAGTAAAGAAAAAGATAAAGGCAGATTTATTTATTTACATACATGCATACATTACATACAGGCCTAGGCGGAAATGGGGGGTGTGGGGGGTGTTATATGATTAAAAACCATGCTGTGCATTGTAAATAACAATGTTTTATACTTTAAATGATTGTGTAAGTAGTAAAACAACACAAATGGGGCAAAAATGCGTTTTAAGTTTAGAAACATTTTGAGTCTCCCCCTCCCTTGCCTCACAGTGGTTTGGTCCAAACGACTGCTTTCCTCTTTTACATCACCTACACACACACACACAAGTCCAGTGAGAGAGAACAAAGCCAATAGTTGTGGAACGGATGAAGTGATTATTTACTCTTTGATACAGATGATGCCAATGTATTTTTTGATGAGTCTGCTATAATAACGTTACCTGCTTGAGGGAAAGGGTTGCCAGGTTTTAATAAAAAAAACCTACCAATTGCTATTCAAAACTAGTCCAAAACTAGCCCAAACTAACCACGTCTTGAGGGGATCCCCCGGTAAAAATTGCGTTCCGGGACTAAAATACATGTTATTGGGGTTGCTTCAACCCGCGGCAACAGTGATAAAGTAGTACATGGGAAAAACGTGGACTTGGCAACACTGTGATGCATAGTAATGTCTACAACGGACACGAGCACTATCTCTGCATGACCACAACAGCTTGAAGTTGTTTAATTTGGCACAGTCTCCCTGCTGCACTAATAGTATAGCAAGCCATTCCTCTGTGTATATGTATCCTTACAAGTACAATTTAGCTGTATTATATGAGTCCCCTTCAAAAATTGCTCTTGAGAAATTTTATGTTGGACGAAATTTACACCCCTGCATACAGGTAGAAATGTCTTTAGAAAACCAGGGGCATGAAGATGAATCTTAAGAACCTGTCATCACAAACTTTAAGTTTGTAAAGAAAATAACAAAACTTTTATTTATTATTATTATTATTATTACAAAACTATAGAATCTACATACAGCAATGACTGTAATAGATATTGTTATCTTTTATGTTACTTTACCATTCAAGTATGGAGTCAGTTTTTTGTTGTTGTTGTTGTTGTTGTTGTTGTTGTTTGTTTGTTTTTAATAAAAAAAAAATCCAGCAAGGAAGCATTAAACGATTCAAAAGTGACTGTAAATCCAACTAACGTTCACTAATGTTTCAGTTGGACGTTTGTGAAACTTTTTTTTTTATTTTTATTTTTTTTTTAATGGTCGGCTTCTACTAAAAAGAAAAAAAAAGAAAGAAAAAAAAACCTAGACATTCTTAACATTCAGAAGACATTCAAAAATACTGTTCTCAAAATTCACCTAGAAAATCATAATAACATACTTAGAACATATTTTTGTTAGCTAGGAAAGCATAATGTTAGAAAATAGTTTTGTTTTAAATTTGGATTCTGATCATTAAAAGTGTAGCTGTCTTATTGAATGCTTCTCTGAAATTACATCAGAACTGTATAGAAGTACACCATTAAAAAAACATTAAAAAATGAAGCTAAGCACCACAATACAGGGCTAATATAAACCTGTGTCTAAAGATCTGCTGATGATCGCTAACTAACGATTAATGGACAGCTGCTAACAGGCACTGGAATGAGTAAATACAACTTCTGAGCTATATTTGACTAACGGGGGCGATTCTGAAGTCATCAGGATGGTTTGGTTCCTCTAAATGTGACGAAGCTCACTATAGGAGGTCATTTGTTAAAATTATTTTGTTGCTATTCTCTATAAACGGGTTTCTGACTCATTGTGTGTGTGTGTGTGTGTGTGTGTGTGTGTGTGTGTGTGTGTGTGTGTGTGTGTGTGTGTGTGTGTGTAAGAGAGAAGCAGTCAGAGCTATTGAGATTTTACATTAACAAAACTATTAATCTATCTTGTTTTCTGTTAGTTTGGTTGCATAGACATGAATGTATTCCTTGTCTTACAATTCTATAATTATAGAACCTAAACAGTTCAGTATTTCAATGTTGTATCAAAATATATGTCTGTCTGTCTGTCTGTTTGCCTAAAAAAAGTGTCTCCTTTTCTTTCTTTTTTTTGCGCCACAAACCAAGGGACTTACTCAGTAAGAGGAAGTTAAATCTTGTTGGTTTACCATGATGTGTTGTAGACTGTGTGTGTGCCCTGATCTCATTATTTATCATTCAGGCTTTAAGGAGCACGGTAAGACAGACTTTTGATATCTCTATGTTCTTTTGTCCCAAAGTCTCTGTTTTTTGTTTATTTTTCAAACACATTATCAGTTGTTCATATGATGCTGTACAATCATTCAGTAAACATCAGTGTCGACAGAAATGTGAGCTGAGCCAGGTTTTATGTAGGTTAAATCTTCAGACAAGAAGAAATGTGAATGATAAAAAGCATCATAATTATAAAAAAATGCATCAGAAATAAAAGTATAAATAATCATTGTTCACTTCTTGATTCAAGGCATATGTTTACTTCACTTTAAGTGTAAATTTTTCGAAATTGAGATTTATACGTCATCTAAAATCTGAATAAATAAGCTTCCATTGATGTATGGTTTGTTAGGAGGACAATATTTGTCTGAGATACAACAATTTGAAAATCTGGAATCTGAGGGTGCAAAAAAAATCTAAATATTGAGAAAATCGCCTTTAAAGTTGTCCAAATGAATTCTTAGCAATGCATATTACTAAACAAAAATTAAGTTTTGACATATTTACAGTAGGAAATTTACAAAATATCTTCATGGAACATGATCTTTACTTAATATCCTAATGATTTTTGGCATGAAAGAAAAATCAATAATTTTGACCCACACAATGTTTTTTTGGCTATTGCTACAAATATACCCCAGCAACTTAAGACTGCCTTTGTGCTCCAGGGTCACATTTGGTTAGATTATTAAAGTTGTTAACATACAAAACTTAATATTTCTATTTTTGTCCTCTATGATTGAAGATCCAGGTCACAGTAAAACAATAAAACCTATGCATAAAAGGAATAATTTCAAATGGTTATTTTTGCTAAAAAATAAAAGTGCCTCTATATACAGAAACATTTTACTGTCTGAAGTGGATACAGGTGGCCCAACTTGTCCTGGGTTGATCCTTCTTGAAGAACACACAGGGGTTTTCCAGCCATGATGGAAATGATGATATAAATGATGTATTTTAAATATCTACTGCATATTTGTTGTAGTTGTTGTGTTGCTGATGTTTGTTGGAATGGCTGCTACTATTTTGATCTTCCTGCTCATGATTCACGGTGAGTCACTGCAACTGCTCACTCTGTAGACACTTCGTAGATTCGTTTTGCAATCATTGATAGAAAATAAATAAATGAAATTATAACATTTTCAAGTATTTCATATGAAGTTGAGGATAAGATACACATAAAATTATATATTTTGATTATATATTAAAGCCTTGATTTAATATAAGTTGTGCTTAGTATGAATTGTGTGTTTCAGGGCTTTCTAGTGCTGGTTGGGGTGTGAGTTACAGACATTCACACATCTGTGCACTAAAGGACTCTTCAGTGATAATGAGCTGCACTTATACATACCCTACTGGATACAAGATCAAGAAAGTGTTCTGGACCAAAACACTTGTTAAAGATAAAGAGTCACATGAAGCTGAAGATACAAGTAAAGATGAAAATAAAAGTGAAGAGAAACATGAAGATGCTCAAGATCTGTCTAAGGTTCCTGAATACAGTCAGAGGCTTCAGTATCTTGGAGATAAACAGAAGAACTGCACTATCAGACTGAGTCATGTGACACAGAAGGATTCACACATGTACTATTTCAGATTCATAACTGATGATGATAGCCAGGAACAGACTAGTGATCCAGGAGTGTCTCTTACTGTCACAGGTGACTTTGATGAGGTTTCACTCTTCTTCTGAGCATTATGTTGAATAATAATCAGTGTATGACAGCAGCACTAGATATAATGTGTGTGTTGTGTTCAGATCTTCAGGTGGAGTCTCCTGAGAGAGTGACAGAGGGAGATTCAGTCCGTCTGACATGTAAAAGCAGCTGCACTCTGACTGACAGAGCAACATTCATCTGGTACAGAAACTCACAGCCATTAACTGAGAGAAGAGACAGAAACAATCAACTCCTGCTGCAGTCAGTCAGAAGAGAGGATGCAGGCAGATACAGCTGTGCTCTACAGGAACACACTTACATCTCTCCTGCTGTTCAGCTCAGTGTCACCTGTGAGTATGGATTCATTAGTACTTAAAAAAATCAAATAAAAAAATAGGATATTGTGTTTTAAAAAAGATTATTTAAAATGTGCCCTCTTTAGATCCTCCAAAGAGTGTCTCAGTGTCCATCATCAGTCCATCTGGTGAAATAGTGGAGGGAGATTCAGTGACTCTGAGTTGCAGCAGTGATTCAAACCCACCTGCAGAAATCAGCTGGTTTAAGGAGGATCAAAGCTCCTCTGTTGGATCTGGACAGAGTTTCAGTGCACTACAGAGTGGACGCTTCTACTGTGAGGCTCACAATCAACACGGATCTCAGAGATCAGACACTGTTACTGTCACTGTTAAAGGTAGAGCAGCTCATTTACTTACATGAATCCTTCTGAACTGAGTCAAACTGATTAGTTTCTCTTAACCTTTCATCTTGTCTCAGTACTATATTGGAAGACATCTCATACAGCCATTGTAGTAACACTGTGTGGAATTGTAGCTGCTGTCATCATTGCATTACTAACCTGGTAAGAGTCAGAGTTTTATTTTTTGTGTTAGTTATGTGGTTTAATATTGTGTGATGTTAATATATATGTTAATATAATATTTTTTTTTTTTTTTTTTTTTTAGCAGCTGTGTAAAAAGGAACAAACTGCAGTCCGAGGTCAGTCAGTTTCACTACAATATGGGCTCAAATACACGCTTTGCCCAATAGGGGGCGCTGAAGGGAAATATAATATAATTAAAAATGAATGAGGAAAATATAGCAAAAGAAGCCAAAAAATAAAGGAAAGATTTTACTGAAATGGATCTTTGTTCAAATACAATTATTTGTTTATTTATTTATTTATTTATTTATCACTCGTAGTTGACCTACCTTGCAAACAAAATGCATTCAAGCTATTTGTTACATTATCACATGTGCTTTGATATTTTATATGCTAGAAAGCATTATAATAAAGCCATAAGTATGCAACTCAGATCACTCTAAGGCGGACTTGACTAAAAGAGGTTTTCGGCGATTCAGTCTGATTTGTGAAAGAATCATTTAGTCCGGTTTACTGAACCGGATCACTTGGAGTCACTGAAAAGATATGACTCAGATGAATGATTCATTTACAAATAACTCTTAGAGGCTACATCATGCATCAGATAAAGTATTGAAATGTCCATGTTTGTAATCATTTGCTTTATGGTACAGTAAAATGTTGGTTGTATTAATCTACTGACAGAGCACTAGATTTTCTTTTACCCGCTAAAATGCACAAATGAACAAACAGGAAATAGGTTTACTGATGCGTTTTAAAATGTATGCCATTCTTGTTTTATATGTTTTCATTTTATTACACTGATTCTCCCCTCTTCTGTCTTGGAATGCTGATGCTAACACTATTGGATATTTTCTTATTCTTTTCAGTTCCTCGTGAACAATTCTGATGACATAAGCACAATATCTGATTCTAGTCTGTTCTCATATGTGAATGAGAATGCAGTGGTGAGTGTACAGCTTCTAATTCAAACCTAGACGATATCACTATATTTCAAGATTAGTTGTGCTTTCCTTTTTCTCCTGGTTCTCATCTCTCTCTCTCTCTCTCTCTCTCTCTCTCTCTCTCTCTCTCTCTCTCATGAAGGCTGCTCATCCTTGCAGTAAAACACCTGATCCTAAAATGAACATCCATGTGTATGAGCATGTTACAATTTATGAGAATCTTCCAATTGTGAATCAATAGAGAAAATTATTGTGCTATTAAATATCCTACTCCGTAATCTACACAAATTAACCATTACATTATGACCACCTCCCTAATAACCTGTAGCATTATTTATTACAAATAAAACCAATAAAACCATGGTGAGTAGTAAAACCATGGTAACCATAGTTTTGAAATACTAACTATAGTTTAACCATGATATTTGTAGTAAAACTGTGGTTAAATGGTAGTCAATAAGCCAAAAACCATGGTTACTACAATTTTACTTTAATAAAACCATGGTTAATTGACGTAAAGGTCAAAGTTCAAACGGCAGCGCAAGTTTACTAGAGCAGATGAGTTCACTCGATCACGCGAGCACTAAACAGTGCTGTGAAATCCAGTGTGAAGTGCTTGAATTCAGCGAAGAACACAGATGACTCGGTGATTTAAATTAGTTTGAAGGGAGATGATACAGCGCTGACAAACAAGAGAAACACTGTGTGGTACAATACAAGGCTTTCCCATCTACAAATCACAATCATTTACCATGGATTTACTGTAGTAACACTATAACTGCACCATGGTATTGTGTCAGAAATGTGGGATAATTCACATCAAATCTTATTATATTATTAATACATGTAATAAAGGAGTAATGGGATATAATTTCATTATTTTCTGTGATTAAGCTAGGGTGTATGTGAATTTATACTGAATGTACTGTTTTTCATAAAAATATCTAGAAACCATATAGTTGCTATTATGGAAGACCAATGGCTAATTTATAATAAATCTAAAATGGTCAGAATAATTCAGTTTCACCGTATGAAAATGAGGTTGATACAATTTTTAAAGATGTTATTGTTTTTGATAAAGAACATAATTTTACATTTGCATCCCTACTCAAGCTACTACAACTGTCAATTCTAGCTACTGTCAAATGTGCATTTCTATGGGTTTCTATTGAGTCTGAAATTTTCAAAGGCATTTTTTTTCATCATATTAACATTTTTAAACCTTGCACACTGAGTCCGATGCATTTTAATTAATCCATTGCAAAATAAATAAATAAATAAATCTCTTAAAACAATACAAAGTGGAGTCTTAAAGCAGTGAGGATAATTTAGAAAATCCACCCTCTTCTTAAAATGAGAAAAAGAAAGAGTAAATATTGGGTCCATCCAATCCTGAGATATAAAAAAAAAAAGTGACGTGACATACAGCCAAGTATGGTGACCCATACTCAGAATTCGTGCTTTGCATTTAAGCCATACAAAGTGCACACACACAGCAGTGAACACACACACACCGTGAACACACACCCGGAGCAGTGGGCAGCCATTTATGCTGTGGCGCCCAGGGAGCAGTTGGAGGTTCGGTGCCTTGCTCAATGGCTCCTCAGTCGTGATATTGCCGGCCTGAGACTCGAACCCACAACCTTAGGGTTAGGAGTCAAACTCTCTAACCACTAGGCCACGACCTCCCATGAGATAGAGAGGAAGTTTACTTCAGGATGTCAGTGGCTCAGTTTGATGCTTTGCTAGCGAGACAGGAGCCACATATTAAAAAGAAGACCACTAATTTCTGTGAACTCACTGTTCAAGGATCTTTACAGTGCTTTGTGCTGCGAGACGAAGTGGATCAACTTGTCAGAAGCCCTTTTTTGGATTTTGGCTTTCGCTTGTACAGTGGCTCTGAATTGTCAAAATACCTCTCAAAATGCTTGCTACAGGCACGAAAAATGCAGAAAATCAAACCCAATATTTTTTTTTATTTTTTTTTTACATGACGAACAAAAATATTGAAGGCAGTGTGTAAACATGATTGACACAATGTGAAGCTGTATTTATTTTGTAATATGCAACAGTTTTGGACTCTGACCAATTTCTGACCATCCTTTGCGTTTAAAGCAGCTTTTGCTTTTGCCTGAAAATTTTAGTATTCTAATATTTTTGGCCACCACTATACACACACACACACACACACACACACACACAATCATATATATTTATATATATGGACATAATGTGATGGCTCATCAGTGTACACCACTGCAGTATTCTGATTGACTATAATAATTACCTTATATACTAAAATAGTAAAACTTTGTAAATGGATCTCCTTTTTGTCTCATTGTTGCAGCCTAACAGGAATATGCTGTAGTGGACGATGGCACACACCAAAATATTTTACAACCTTAATGTGTTTCTGTGTGGTGGAACCCTGGATGTTTGACAGGAGTGTCTGATGATGCTTTACTGGAGAATTATGACAAGATTTACGGATACAAGTGGAAGTCAAAGGCTTGTTGCCAGCTAATAATATCATCATGGAAATATGTTGTTATATGCATTGTGATTTGTTTGATAGCAATTACTTATTGATAATTGTTTATTTATTTGTTGGAGTTTTTTACGTTTACCATTTTGGATTCATCTTTCATTCAATAAATTAGTAGTCTTAATATTAGTAGTGTTATTTGACACAATTCACATTTCAGACAAAAATGAATTCATTCAGTATGCAACGCTCACTTCTCACAATCCAATCGATGGCAGTGGCTAAAATAAAGTCCTGCTCTATGCTTTCTTCTAGTTTGATGTGCCATTTCACTCCGAAATGCATCCCAGTATGGAAGTGAAGTTAGTTGTACCTTCATTTTAGTGCCAACATTGAGGTAATCACTGGATCTTTACCTTTTGCTGGTCAAAAAGAATCAAATTCCCTTTCAAAGAAAGTCGGTTCACACTGCTGCCATATTTGTAAAAATCTTCAAAGCTGCTGGCCAAAGTCACATTTCAATATAATTTTAGCTTTGCAATAAAATTAACATTAACTGTCTCATAAATATCTTATGCTTGAAAAAAATAATTTATTTCAGGTTTGTTCCACCAATGCATGTGTGCAGTCCTGAATGTGCAACTATTTTTATGAAAACCAGGGCTTCTAACAGCAGCTGCAGTGAAGCAATGACTTTACCAGCTGCTGATTGGCTCTTTTGTTTAGAAGGCGGGACCTCCATTACTAGAGCTGCCATGGGATTGTGAAAAGGCCTCTGTTTTTTACTCTGACAGTTCCTCTTCCTAAGTATGGTGTTCTTTAACGTCACATGATCACACAGTCCACCAAAGAGTGATGCTGCTATAAAAAGATTCACACTTTTCTCAGTACAAAGGAAACTGTTCTTGTGACCATATTTAGAGAAAGCTGACACTTCTGAGAACAAAACCACTGACAGCTAAAGGTTAACAGACGCTATCTAGCTTCTTCATCAGTTCATTTTAAGTTCTTTGTTTATTTAATGTCCATTACTTTGAGTTTTATCAAATGCACAGTTACACAGAATGTTTCATATTGTAGTCACAACCAATGCAATGCTTTCCAGTGTTTTACAGTCCTGGTAGACACCATGATAGCTAGTCTACTTATACAAATTAAAGTCAGTTATTCAAGCAATTGTTTTCTCTGTCTCTTAAGAGCAGGTTCGTTGTTATCGTTGTTTGCATGCAACTGATAAAATGGTTTTATTCCCAAGTTTGAAAACATTATGAGCATCTTTATGGACTAACATCAAGTTTCTTATATGCTAAAACTCTGTTTCTGGTTTATAGCTGAGGTGTTAAAGTTAGTCATGTGGCATTTAGAGTGTGAAATCACCAACGTTGGTTTTATCTTGATCATTTATACTGCTGTCACCGGTCACCAGTGTTGATGAAACAGGTAAGAACATGATTTTATAATCATCCTGTCAAATATTTTATGTTTTGGAGATTGGTTGGGGCTAGTTGTCACAGGGCTGCAGTGGCGGAGCTAGAGTTTAATAGATGTGGTGGCCAAGGCTAATTCAGGGGGTCCATAGACCATGACAGAAAAGCAGTGTATTACCCCAACCTGGCATAAAAAAGCATGAATAAATCCTATGATCGCATACTTCACATTACCCTACATTATTTAAACATACTGTAGCTTCAAATGTTAGGCTGATGATACATGGGGCAACTTTTGGAGCAATTTTCGGGCAACTTTTTTTTTGAGCAATGTTGCTTGGGCACTTTCCCATTAAGAATATTTAACAAATTTCTATCTGGATATACATGTATGTCATATATCTCCGATCTCCTTCTGTTCCACTGTAATGCCTCCAGGGAACTTCGATCAACTAGAAGTCTTCAGTTGACTGTTCCAAGGACACGCTTGAAATCGAAAGGAGATTTCCACCCTATATAAGAACTGCACCAACACACGCTGATTTTAAGTCTCTATATGTAACATAAGAGTACTATATGTTGCTGTGTTCTGTTTACTTTTGTATTTTGGTATATGCTTAAATTTTGAAAAGCACTTTGGCCAATAGCTGTTCATTTTAAATGTGCTTTATAAATAAATATGAAGGACTGGATCATTTAGATCTAGGTCGTGGGCCCTGTGTCTCACCTTGTTGCCCATTACCCAAACTTGCCCGGCAACATTGCTCAAAATTTTGTAAGTGTTGTTGAGGAAACATAAAACTTCAACTTACTTCAAACAGGGCTGACAACTTTCGAGTTCAGCCTGGAGTGAGAATTAATAAATAATTAACAAGCTTGCGATTTTTTTTTTCCCTAAATTTTTTCTAAACTAAACTATATTGTTAATGTTGAAAGTAAAAACTGATTCGCATACAAGTATTATACTTTTTTTTCTATAATAATGTTATATCTTTACATTATTAATTATAATAAAAAGAGCAGTTGTATGATATAAATATATAATTCTCCTCTAGTGTATATTTTTCCTCGCTAGATTATGGACACTGTAAAAACTGTATTAATTGTAAAGAGACAGATGGGTCCAGAGACGATAGCAGGTACAGTGTTTTAATGAGCAAATAAGGATGCGCCGCAAGGCAGATAAACAGAACTGAATATTCACAAAGGTAACTTAGGGTGCTTGACTGCTTCTTCTCAAAACGGTAACAGAGGATATCAGCCACGGATCCGGGCAGCTCTTGAATAGAGAGATCTGGAGTACTGGCGAGATGAGAAGTTCTCTGCAACCCTCAACGAAGACCGCTGGGTACAGCACAGAAGAGGTAAACACAACAGCAAAAACTGAGGCTCAATGTGTAAACACTACTGGACTGGACTAGACTAGACAAGACAAAACAAAAAACAACTACAGAGAAGTCACAGTTACACTCTGCTCCGTGCATCTAGGACAAACAATGATCCGACAACACAGACACGAAAAAGAGAGCTAGATATAGCGAGGGCAAAAGAGGCAGATAGAGAACAGGTGTGATGATGAGAGAATGAGATCCAGCTGACGGTAATGAGGGGTAGAGATAGTGGGTAAGAGTGAAAGAAGAGAAAGTAGGACATAAAATAACCAGCAGTGGGAGGCAAGGGATGAGAAAAGAGAAAGAAAGAGCCAGGATCATGACAGTACCCCCTCATCAAGGTGCGCCTCCTGGCGCACTAAAAGACGGGGACTGACGGGATCGGTAGAAATCGTCGATGAGCGAGCGGTCCAGAATGTCCCGGGAGGGGATCCAGCATCTCTACTCAGGACCATAACCCTCCCAATCAACCAGAAATTGATGACCCCTCCCCCTGGGGCGAACATCAAGCAACCTACGAACTCGGTAGACCTCGACACGGAACAACAACATAAAAGAACCAGGAACATGACAGGACAAGGGCGAGAACAAAAAACATCAAACAAACAACAAACATGAAAAATGTGATGAACACGTCGGAGAGCCTAAGTCTGACTGAGACCGGGCTAAGAACCTTAATGATGCGGAAGGGTCCAATGAATTTGGGGGCCAGCTTACGCGAGGGGTACTGAAAGGGAAGGTTAGTGGTAGAGAGCCAAACCCTTTGTCCACGGACATAACGGGGACTTCTGACACGGCGCTTATTAGCAGACTGGCACATAACGGAGCGCGATCTACAAAGGGCGGATCGGACCATTCTCCAAGTTCGTCTGCAATGCTGGATGAACGCTCGTATGAAAGGCACCTTGGATTCGGTGTCGGAAGGAAAGAGGGGAGGCTGGTACCCTAAACAGCTTTGAAACGGCGACAGACTGGTAGCAGACGCGGGGGCGGAATTGTAGGCATATTCTGCCCATGGAAGCTGTTCTACCCAAGACGCGGGATTACGAAATGCGAGACTGCGCAACAAACAACCGATAGTTTGATTAGCGCGTTCGGCCTGACTGTTCGTCTGTGGGTGAAACCCGGAGGAGAGACTGGCTGAGGCACCGATAAGGCGACAAAACTCCTTCCAGAAGAGGGAGGAGAATTGTGGTCCTCTATCAGATACTACGTTCTCGGGGAGACCATGGATCCTAAAAACATGTTCTACAACAGTCTGGGCGGTCTCTCTGGTGGACGGGAGTTTAGTGAGGGGAATAAAGTGGGCGGCCTTAGAAAAGCGATCAATAACCGTGAGAATAATGTGGTTACCTCTGGAGGGAGGGAGGGAGCCCAGTGATGAAATCAAGGGCAATCTGCGCCCACGGACGAGACGGCACGGGTAAGGGTCTTAGATACCCCACCGGGGGTCTACTACTGACCTTAGTCTGGGCACAGACCTGAACAGGAGGACGCGATAAAGCGGCGGATGTCTCACTCACGGGAGGGCCACCAAAACCTCTGACGAACGGCGGCAATGGTGCCTCTGACCCCCGGGTAAGCGAATAATTTAGAAGAGTGCCCCCACTGAAGAAAAAAAAGACCATCAGATCAAGACACAAACAAAATCAACACAGGACAGAGCCTAGGCGTGTGAGTACGAGACAAGGTGCGTTTGACCAGGCGTTCAATTCCCCAGACGGCCGCGCCCACTATGACCCGCTGAGGGAGGATGCCCTCATCAGTAGGCATGGTCTCAGCAGAAGGGAACTGGCGTGATAGAGCGTCAGGCTTAAGATTCTTGTAGCACCCCGGCCAGTAGTGAGCCACTGAGCCTGACGGGCATTGATTCTCCTGGCTGTATTCGAGATTCTCGATATTCATACCATAATACCAAACTAACAGAAGCTACCCCACATCCATCCACCCCACTCCCCTAACACGAGACGAATGGCCAAAAGCTCTCGGTTACCCACATCATAATTCTGTTCAGCAGGGGTAAGGCGATGCGAAAAAAAAATCGCAGGGGTGAATCTGCTCATCAGCCCAGGAGTGCTGAGAGAGGATGGCCCCAACACCCACCTCTGAAGCGTCAACCTTGACGATAAACTGCCTTTCTAAATCGGGGGTGATAAGGATAGGAGCATATGAAAAGGAGCGATTTGAGATGCTCAAAGGCTGCCTGGGCGGCCTCCGTCCAGATAAATTAAGTCTTGTACCGAAGTAAGCGCAGTGAGGGGGGCTGCTACCTGACTGGAAACTTCAGAATAAAAAGCGTCGATAAAAAGAGCAAAACCCAGAAATCATTGAAGAGTGACACGAGACTCTGGCCTGGGCCAGTCAGTTACACAGCGCGAAACCTTGACAGAGGGGGTCCATACTAATTCCCTTGGCATAGATAATGGAACCGAGAAACGTGACAGATTGAGCATGAAAGGTGCATTGCTCTGCCCTGACAAAAAGACAGTTCTCCAAGAGTCGTTGAAGGACCTGTCTAACATGTTGCATATGGTGAACTTGGAGCTTCGGGAGAGAAAATCAAAAATATCATCAAGGTAAACGAACACGAACAGGTTTAAACATGTCTCTAAGGACAATCATTAACAAGAGCCTGAAATACGAGGGGGCGTTAAACTACCCCGAACGGAAGAACACGATATTCAAAGTGCCCAAAGGGTGTATTAAACGCCGTCTTTCACTCGTCACCCTCCTTGATTCGTACAAGATGATAGGCATTGCGAAGGTCCAATTTTGTGAAGTATTGTGCCCCCTGCAGGATCTCAAAAGCTGATGACATAAGGGGTAAGTGGGGTACCGGTTCTTAACCGTTTGTTCATTCAAGCCTCTGTAATCTAACCAGAAACCAAACCCTCCATCAATCATGAACCTAACGATCAGGGATCGAGAGAGGAGAGGTGGAGGGAACGATAGTGCCCTCGTCTAATGATTCTGAGAGATATTTCTCAAGAGCCTTGGGCTCAGGGATCGAGAGAGAATAGAGCCTCCCGCGAGGAGGAGTGGTACCTGGGAGAAGCTCTATGCTGCAATCGTATGGCCGATGAGGAGGAAGAGATGTGGCCCGGGAATGACTGAAAACCGCCCGCAGATGGAAGTACTCCTCAGACCCCAGACAAATCCCCT
This sequence comes from Cyprinus carpio, assembly GCF_018340385.1. Classification (NCBI taxonomy): domain Eukaryota; kingdom Metazoa; phylum Chordata; class Actinopteri; order Cypriniformes; family Cyprinidae; genus Cyprinus; species Cyprinus carpio. Next base: position 36,074,472 of record NC_056597.1, read on the forward strand.
GGCTCCTCCTGAAAAACAGAAACAGAAGACACGGGAGAGGCAGCAGACACAAGACATTTGACATGACATGACAGACCCCAGGAGAGTATGGTTTTCTTAGCCCAATTAATATGAGGATTATGTTCAGTCAACTATGGGTGGCCCAAAACTACAGGGTTATCAGGGGAATTAAAAACTAAAAAAGAAATAGTCTCTCTGTGGTTACCGGACACGGTGAGACTCACCGGTGCTGTGGAACAGTTAACCTGGCAGGAAAACGTACCATCCAGATGCGAAGTTGTAGAAGTGGGATCCCGAAGATCTATGAGAGGAATACCCAGTTCCAGGGCCCAGCTCTTGTCCATAAAATTTCCCTCCGCTCCAGAGTCTATCAAGGCTGGACAGGAAGCAGAAGATTCAGCCCAGCGGAGAAGTACAGGAAGGGTGGTCCGGAAGTGCGGTTGAGGGTCCAGAGAACAGCGTCACCAGTCACTTTACAAATGGTGAGCTCGGCTTTCACCAGGCACGTCGGCGACGAAGTGTCCATTCGACCGCAGTCAGAGGCAGAGGCGGTTGATTAAATTCGATGCTAGCCGTTCAACATGCCGAGAGTAGGATACCTCCCAGGCTGCAATCGGTTCAGGTGCGATAAGAGGCTGTTGATTGAGAGCTGCCAGTGGATGACGGGGTAGGCGTCGCGTCAGTAGGCGGCGTGAGGCCGTGTCGCAGCTCAAAGGCGACCTCTCACTCGCAAGGCGGGGCAGTCGATCAGAGGATAAAGGCGAGTTGGTACGTAAGATGGCCAGCAGACTCGTCCCTTATCTCGGCATCTAGTCCCTCAATGTAAAGGGCCACCAGGGCTGGCTCGTTCCAGCCAACTGAAGTGGTGATGAGTACCGACAAGGAACCACAGAAAAAATTCAATAACCGTGCGTAATCACTGCCGTAACTGAGGACAAAGCGAACCGAGAAGCCTCTGGGCATGGATCAGAGCGATCAAAAACAGTTAACATCTCATCCTTGAACTGGATGTTGTACCCGATCAGGACATTCGGCCCTCTGCTTTCCATACAGCGGTTCACCCACTAGTGGAATCTTCCTTTGAGAAGTGTATGAGAATGACATAGGCTATAGAGATAAGGAATCTCGGAGCAATGATAGTTCCTATACATATGAAAGCTGAGACTTATTTTGAGACACTAACGTGTGGAAAGATCAGTGGATTCCTCTGGACATAACCATGTTGGGTGTTGACCGAGGTGCTCGGAATAGTTGCACGGCAGTTCTACTGATATGGTAAGGCCTCCACTGAAAGGAAGCGGAGTTGCGCGAAAGATTACTCAAGCAATCGCACTAGAGCATGGTCGAGTTCCTCATGTAGCCATTAGCTCTCACAAAGGGTTAGCATGTACAACCAGCGGTCTAGAAAGCTCTAATGGCACATGAGGTGCTGTCTTGGATAACTGGGCCGTTAATTCATATCTAATTCACAGAATGACAAATAGATGTGAATGTATACACTGCTTTATTTCTCAAGGTGTGCCGCATGGTAGAGTAAAAAACTGAAGCAAGTATGTAACAATAATCTATCTTAGTAAGAGTGGCTTGACCGATTAAAGGTCTGCAAGTAGGCGACAGCAAAGCATTCAGCTTAGGAGCTTCGATGAGTTGGCTTGTCTTCGCCACGAGATCACTCCCAGTAATCTCCTTCCTGGGTCAGTTCTCTGCAACCCTGTACGTGGATGATGGGGTACCCGAATGGTACAGATGCTCGCACCTGTACCAATGGGAATGCACTGTTGTAAACAGGGAACAGGCTGCTTTAACCAGACGTTCGGTCCACGGAGAGATAATAAGAAAATTTCACTCGATTGAAGCCTATGCGTAACAATTAGCCGTGCATCCAGTGCTACCAAGAGTGGAATGTTAGGTGCCCGAAGGGCCAGCTAAGTCTATGCGAGGTGCAAAAGAGGAAGATAGGAGAACCGGTGTAAATAATATAGGAGGAAATGAGATTAAATTCATAAATTAGAAGGGGAGTGCTGAGCCAGTGGCTGTCAATTAAAAGACGAAAATTTAAATAAATAATGAAAATTATTAGCTGGAGTAGTGGGCTATAATGTGACATAAATGACATATAATCTCGGCCAGAACCTATGTGTCAAATTATTGTGGTCTTGATTGTAATATAACATATCTCCACAAATTGGCATATAACTTTCAGTACTATCAGTGTTTAGGGGATACATATTAACATAGCGTGGCGAGACGTGGTGGCATTTAATAAGAGTCCATGATAGTAACTTAAAACAAGCATACATGCTAGGTTAATTTAGACCGGTATGATCAGTTCATCAATCAAAGATTGTACACAGCGTTGTCGCAAGAAATTGGAAGCTACGCATTAAATAAACTTAAATTCACATCAGAAGGCTGGTAGAGTATTATTACCAATAAGTACATCATATTTAATAACCTGCTGAAAGACAGGACACGATTTATCATAACAGAATACTAGAGATAACAGAAAGTGAGGTTCGTTCCATTAATTGGTAGGGGCTTTAGCCAGAGTACTCAGGTAGCAGGGGTATACAGGCCCACATTGCAGTAAGTTCTACAATTGGTCCATTATAATAGTCCAAAGGTAAAGTGTGCCCTCATTCTATGCTCGCTAAGTGCAGTCCCTTCAAATAAATCCAAATAATAATACAGATTCTATACAAGTCGATCAACGCTGATATATAACGCAACTATTAATTATCCAGCCGCTCATTGAATACGGCAGCCGATTGTATCAAAATCAAATGAATATTAATAGCATTGAATATACATATTCTATATAACTTCAAATATCATGTTTTCCTACCTTCATTAGCCAGCTTAAATTTAATTTCAGCATTTCGTCTCGCTCGCAACTAATTGCTTTGTTTCCCTATTTGGTGCGCGTAGGATAGTAAACATTCTAAAAGCCAGAAAATCAGCGTTAATTAGGCGCAATGGATACCAACTGTTCTATGAGCCAGAAGGAGATAAACTATAGCTCGTAGTTTTCATGATGACTGTGTTTTCCGGAAAAAAATGTAGAAACGTTTGTCACGTCCATAATGTAAGTAGGGCAACATGCTGGAAGCAACTAGATTGGTTAGAGAATGCGCAGGCTGGCGTCTTATGCGAGGTCAAGGACATAACGGAGTCTTGTGGAGAAATGGATGACTGTGTCTTGACTGTCAGGCTTTGAAACTTAGACTTAAAACTTTACATCAGGACTGGCCAGCCATAATTATGATTACTAGCCTAATTGCACAGTTATACGTATGCAAACTGACAGCGCACTAAGTAAATCTACGTAATCTAGCTAAAACAATTTGACTCCTTCTCTATGAGTCGAGACGTTTATGGTTCACTTTACCGACGAGACCAGGTACGTGAAAGTGCACATCGCAGTAGAACATTAATAAGTTTGCACAGTGGCAGCGGACAAAGCTGATAAACCGTTCAGTAGTGTTAATGGAATAAAAGAAGGCAGAGAATACATTGCTGGCTACAAGATTTAGTTTATGCATGCAGGAACTGCTGTGTTTTAATAAGACTATTTTTACCCTTTAGCATGGCAAATAATATATTAAAATCTATTGAGACAGAGGATTAGCAGTGTCATATTCTAGCATTTATTAGTTACTATATTTATAATTGAGTATTTATTGTAAGAAAAATAATTGGTATATTATAATTTCTTTCACTCTTATAATATAGGATTTAAACATTGTTAAGAAGTCACGAATAAAATGCTCGTAGAAAAGTAACTGTAAAACTCATACTGACTACTATTGCCATGATTCTGTGGTAGAGGTCTAATATAATATCCTATACATTCAAAGGAGGCAAATTCATATATATATATGTATTGTCTTCAACCTTTTAGAAAAAACTAGAAACTGTTCCACTATCTAACATTACTGATTATCAATGCTGAGGACACTAAACAACGTTTAGCTTAAGCGTACTTATAGTCATTAACATTGCTTTTGTATCTCAAGTACAGATATAACTACCTCCCCTCTATGAACTAAGGGAGGCTATGTTGTATATTGAGCGGGTAGAAATATAGAGACTATGGCAAAATGATCTAGTAGTTGGGTAGCATAATATTACAGATGTGACTATGTTGGTTCAATATAGGTAAATAAGCAGCTATGTTCGATTATAATAGGTTATTTGTGCTCTTTGTCAGATCGAGCACTCTTAAGGACATTCCCCATTGAAGATGGATACTATTATTACATATGACTTTATATATACATGTACTATAGAATGTATATTTGTTTCTATAATGGCAGCGATATATAACATTGTATCTTATTCTTTTCATTCAGATATAACTAGTCAGTAAGTGGATATGGACTAGCTTTGATGTGAATCCTCGAGCATATGTATAGGGCATCATTATGGGCGATTTAATGATAGATGCATAAAATAGTGGTCTGTACAGTGATGTACTAATACAGCCCCCTATGTTAGTCTGCTATCCATCGGACTAAATAGTTGCGTGGCTTAATTGTGTTGTTGCAACTGCTTTACGGATGAGCTATTCTGTTGAAGGATCTCGCTTCTGTTTGAACGATAGTAGCAGATTACGTACACGTTGTAATTATACTATCCAAGCCAATATAGAGTATGACGGAGAAGGATCTTGTCAGCGATTAAAGTTCTTCTACGTGTAATTCGAGACCTGGGGCATAACAGTTTCATATAGTGTAGAAAGAGAACAAATGGAAAGCATTTTGTTACCCATTGTTTTAATTCTAATTTAATAAAAATGCAATTCATTCATCATAACATTTTTATAAGCTTTTTATAATAAACATTTTCATTAAATCAGTTTTTTGTGCTATTCAATGAACAGTAACTCATCTTTAAAAGGCAACAGCAATTATGAACAAAAAACTAAAATAACAGCAAAAGTATAATAATTATAAAACAGTAAAATGGAAAAATAAGAAAAAAAAAATAAGTGTTTTAAATATCATCCTAACTATATTTACATATTATCTGCATATTTAC